>NW_004955548.1:695861-802157 GCF_000276665.1 Chinchilla lanigera | reverse complement strand
CTCTGTATTGCTTGTATTGTTCTTATGCTATTTTGTAAATGGATGTTTGTTTGTTAATATGTTTTCCTTCTTTTGTTTGTAAGATAAATTTTAAAAAAGAATGCTGGATGTGGTGGCGCAGGCCTATCATCCCAGCACTGAGGAGGCTGAGGCAGGAGGATCGTTGTGAGTTTGAGGCGAGCCTGGGCTATAAAGTGAGCTCAAGGCCAGCCTGAACTGCATAGCAAGACCCTGTCTCAAAAAGACAAAGAAAAAAAAAAACAACAATGAGTCAGAAAGTAAGTGCCTTTCAAAAGAAGTGTGCCTTAGAGACAGCATTGGAAAAGAGATACTTGGAACTGTTTGACCATCTTGTGATTCTGTTGCTGAAAACTATGTGTTACCTATTTGCCCAACTGTAAAGGAAAGAATAACAGAACATTTTTAACCTACCTAAAAGAGTCTACTTCAGTATCTTGAGTGCAGTCATAAACAATAGTTTAGCTTACAAGAGCTACTGATTGATGTTAAAGAAGCCAAATTTCAACAAAAACCTTTATGTAATTATGCAGGTGAAAGTGAAAATTTAATAGCATGATTTACTGAGCACAGCCAATGCCAAGTTGGGTCCATGTAGATCCATGAATCTCTGTAAGGTATCATTTTTGCTATGACATCCACTCAAGACTATTGTCAGTTTAAATTGCACTCAGTATTCCAAAATGATAGGCCATGATTTTGAAACTAATGAGGCATACCTAATCATGTTGTATCACTAAAATGTTCATAGTAACATTTCTCAAATAAGAAATCAACTTTGTATATCATTAAATAAAATAAAAATTCATTTTGAAATATTATTTCATATTAGCCTCATTTTAAATGTCCTATTTTACATACTTTAGGGTTAAGGTTAATATATTAGAACAGCAGTAAATGAATATAATGTTAATATATTCATCCTAGGGTCTTGTTAAAATGCAGTTTCTGATTTAGTAGTTGTAGGTCAGGGCCTAAGACTGCATTTTTAGCCATCTCCCAGATGACCCTGGTGCTATTTGTCCTCAGACCACAATTAAATCAGCAAAGACATGGTTGGTGGGAGTGTCCAGTGTTTTTTACTGATTAAGATGTAAAATAGATATATTTGGAAATGACTAGGGAATTAAGTGACCACACTTCCTTCTGGTTGTCCTCCCTAACTACTTCTATCAGTGGGGGGTTCTATTCTACTCTCTGACAAACACCTTAATTCAGCTAATCGCTGCAGTTTTAGAAGTCAGCTGAGCTGGAATAGGATCAACATCCTCATGAGGAAAGCGATGTGATGAATAAGGGCATGTGCTCCACACTGGAGATGCTTCTGCCTCGTAAGCCTGATTGAGGGTTAAGTGAAATAAGATGTGTGAAGTATTTTGCAGAATACTCAAGAAAGTGTAGCTATTCTTGTTGGAGAGATTTGCCTGTGAACTGGGCCAAGATTCTCTTCAGACAATTATTTGGGGTCTTTTTAAATGCTGAGAAATATAAGCCATCAAAAAAAAAAAAAAATGAAAATCATGCCAGATGTGGTGGCCCATGCCTGTAATCCCAGCACTTGGGAAGCTGAGGCAGGAGGATTGTTGTGAGTTTAAGGCCAGCCTGGGCTACAAAGTGATTTCAAGACCAACCTGGGCATAGTGAGATCCTGTCTAAAAAAGAAAAAAAAGAAAATCAGAGCATGATATACGCATGTAGGGAAATATCAAAGTAAAGCCTATTAGTTTGTATAATTAATATGCACCAATACTGATAATAATAATAATACAACAGTTATTGTCCAAAAACATCTATGTCATGAAGTATGGCTAAAAACTGTTAAGCTGAAAAGTATTTTTAAATTGTTTTAAACCACTTCAGCTATTAGAAACAAACCAACAACATGCACACAAATTCAGTAAACATAAACAATCTAACTTTGAGAAATATAATTTACTTATGTCCTTCTACATAAATTAGCTCCCAACTATATCCTTAAGTACTTGGTCTATGGAATTTTTATATTATTTATGAAGAAGTTGGAAACATCTACCAAAAATGACAAATTTGTTTTTAAAAATATTGATATGTAGGCTTTCTCTCTAGTCATAATTAGCTAAGCTATTTGTTTAGTGAGATCATTTGTAGATTACAATAATATGTCACCAGCGTATAGGAAAATTCTTATGTTTACATTCGCATTTTTTGTTAATGTGAATGAGACCTACATTTCCCTTCATTTATACCAGTTGCTGGTATACATCTCAATTTATCACCTATTAGAATTAAAAGCATCTATGGACTTTAAGCTATCAGCTGTTTGGTTTGGTTTCAGTATTGCAACTCTCAGAATCTGCTTTGTGTTTTCTTCCTTTTGATCTTTGAAAGATAGAGTTTAACACAGTATACACAGTAGGATGAAGCCAGGTCCTTTGAAACCCAGAGGTGGGTTAATTGTCAAGTTGGTAAGCAAATCAGTCCAAGGCTATTAAACATTTTCAACCCTGAATATCATAGATTGGCAGGCCTCTTTCTCTAGATGCACATTTGGGTGTCTATATCTTCTTTCATGTAACATTTGTTTCTTTTGGAACTGCACAAATTTCTCTCTGATTCTTTTTTTTCCAAAGGTTCGACAGTCTCATTTTCCCCCATGCTTCCTATCTCCCTTCTAGCCCTTCCTTTGTTTAACTGAGCTCCATGATCACTGAGGCTGTATCTCTTTACTTCACTGCTGTTTTAGAAAGATCTAGCATATTTTGGCACAGAAAACCTATTAAATCCGTATTTGTTAAGTTTTTAAATGTTAAGTTTGGATTTCCTTTGTTTCATAGTGCACAAATTATTTTATTTTATATTTTATCCTATTTTTTCTTTGGAATAAAGTAGAACAATTCAGAAGTACTGGGATATGAGCACATAAACATTAACATTTGTGAGACAATAAAAATAAAAATACAGCTGCTTGCTTCAACACAAGTGAGTGAACAATAAAAATTTTCCCAAGTTATAAATATTGGTTTAAATTCTTTACCACTTACTAGAGTAAAAAAAGGCCAAGTATTGATTTGTAGATATAAGAATGATTATGACTTCATATTCATCAAGCTGTCAGTGTGAAAATACGCACACACTAAGTGTATTCACAGTAAGGAAGTAGAAAGAGAAAAGGACCTTGTGTCTTGCATTGCCCTTCCTTTACTTCTCAGATTTAGCCTTGATGGAGAGAGAACAGGCAGACTGAATGGCTTGTGTTTATTTAAATCCTAATCCATGTGCCCTCTGACTCTTCAAATGACTGAGTGGGTGGAAGCAAGCACAGGCATTGTGCCAGTCTGTGCATAAATGCTGTCACATGTAAGGCAAGAGGCAGGATGACATAGAACAAGTCACAAGCTTTCAAGACTCTAAATTGAAGTTTTGTTTTTAGCAGGGCCCTAGAAAAAAAAAAGTCGTGACCCATAAAGTCATGACCCTTATCCACCACCTCTCCTACATACTGAGGACAGAAATCAGGTGTCCATTGCAGTCAGTCAGTCAGATTGCTTTTTGCATCTCCCCTGCCTCCACTCTAGTCCGCTCTGGGAGGCTTCCGTGTTGTGACTGATGGTAAAAGAGATCCTTACGTCCAGGATCATGCCCCCGTCACTGAATTACCCACACAGCTCCCAAACTCGAACCTCCCAGGGGTTAGCACGAAGCTTAGTAAGTGTTCAAAAAATGTATACAGAATGACTGAATGCTGCTTTGGACAAAGCTGCAGCTTCCACACACAGCATACTTGCACTCAGTACTGACCCTGCAGATAGGAAAAGCCATATAACTGACGCTGTAAGAAAATGTTTCTTGTTTATACTGCTGCATCTTGATCTTTGGCTGATCTAAGCACAAAGAGGGCTCTTTCAGTTCAGAGAAAGGAGGTTTATAGTGTGTGGGAGAGCTAGGAATAATGGACTCAATTGATAGACTGGAGATGCTGTCAGTTTCTGAGAGCTTGGAAACTCCGTCTATAGATCCGTCCCAGAGGGCAGAGGCAAATAAGGGCAGATGGAAAACACAGCTTTCTTGGGTACTGGTTTTCGGCTCCTCCAAGGCAAAAATACATTCACTCTGTAGCACCCTGAATCAATTTTCCACAATATGATGCTGTGCCCTTGTTTACCAGTGCCTAAAAATAAGTCTTTGTCACTCATATTTTTATTCTTTTTTGTCTTAAAGCCATTCGGCCAGATTCATTTGCAGAATATTAATTGTGGCAAAGAAGAAATCAGAGGACTGCATTGAAAGTACCTTCAAATGGATCTCCTAATGATGACTGACTTGTCACCTCCAGCTAAAGTCTCCCATCATGCTCCTTGCCAATTGCAACTGTGGGACAATAAATACACAGCTAATTTAGAATTAGCTTTTCTTTTTAGGCGGGGCATCAGAGACTGACAAATTCTAACCTAGGGCTGTGACAGCACTTTAAGGACTAGTGCGGCAAGCCCTGCAGGGCAGTAAGTTTCACTAATTTATTTTAGTATTGCCTTGCCGTAGCCTGTTTATATTTACATTGCCCCTGGCATATCTGTTCTTCTACAAACATTACATTTTTAAACCTCTAAGCTGGATGTGGTGATGTGTGACTCTAGTCTCAGGTGCTCTAGAAGCTGAGTGAGGAGGGTGGCTTGAACGAAGAGGTTTGAAGTCAGCGTGTGAAATACACCAAAACCCCATCTCAAAACAAAACAACTGCAAACCTTTCATCTAGCAGTTTCCAGATAAAGTTCAGTATTAGTCATGTATGAAGTACCAAGGTAGTACAGTTCTTCAGTTCTGTCGTGAGGTTGGAATAATTCAAAGGACACAATGTTTGATTGATAACATTCTTAACTTTATTTTCTTTAATTTTATAAAATACATTTTGTAAGATAAGTTTCTAAAAGTTTATTCTTTATGTGTGTTAAAATTGAAATTCTATATCGGAAATAAAGGAAACACTTTCAGTTGATTAAATTTCTTTGTGTGTGTACATGTGTATATGTATTCATGTGAGGTTTTCAGAAAAGGGTTGGTTATTTGTTATGTTATTAAATCAAAACAAAACACAAAATATGTATTACTTCACTTTCCTTGATCTTGATTGGTTTCTTATAGAGCCTTTTTCCTCTCCTCCCTTTATGTAGCCTGGAAGCTCATCTTGTATTCTGGTCTAAAAATAAATATCAAGCTTCTTTTTGTAAAGATACTACGTCTCCTAAACATTGCTAAAACCTAAACCGCTTTAGGGGAAAAGAAAACATAATTCTTTAAAACCAAAGAACTGCTATAAAATTCTTGCCTTCAGTAAGAATCAGTGTGATATATATATTTGTTTAACCCAAAGTTAACAAAAACAGAAAAAGACTGAAATCCAGAAGCTGTTCAGGTTTCAAACTCTTCTGTCCTTTTTCATGGAAGTTTGCCAACTGAATAGCTGACAGCTGGTGCATTCCGTTATGCAATCTACGCCAGGAAAAAATAACCTCTATGGTAAATCAAACTCTTAACATGCCAAGATAACATCACTAAGCAAAATAATCTCTGATTAGCTGGAAAAAATGATCAAACAGGTTATTCAAATTAAGGATCAAATTCACCGAATCTGTTTCTACAAAGGGCAGAATACTTGTAGAAAATTCCAATAGTTTCACGGAACTAGCCTATTTTATTTTATTTTTTACTAGCCAATTTTAAATATCATTTCTGATGTTGACTGTTCAGCTGTCCTTTTTTAAAAGAAGAAATATAATCAAAGACTCATTCTCCAGACCTTTCTGATACAACCCCAAACAAGTGATAAGCAAATTGTAAAATGTGAAATGTGCATCGTTCTGAAACAAGTCAAGATCTTCAAATCACTTACTATGACTGAACGGGTAAAACCCTATGAAAAGAGCACCATTGTGAAGATATGACAGAGGCCAGAGCACACAATAATTGAACAGAAGAAAAGACGTGCTATCCAAAGAGTTATCTATCCTGTGTCTACCAGAGGGCCATCCTGAGCTACGCCACTAGCCGCCAGTAACTGTTGCTCTTTAGGCCTGTCTTCTTTTTTTCTGAGTAAGCTAGTTTCCTTCTATTCTCAGCTCCTTGGAAACCACAGGGTTGCCATGGTAGCAGTTATTAAGTAGAAGGGAGTGAAAAGATGCTGACAACACCCTGTTTCTCTTCCTAACTAGGTATAAGGCCAGATGCCCCCTTAGTCTACACAGACACTAATGCTTCCTTATACAATAAGTAAGATTGGCTGAGTTAGGGCTTAAATAGTCCATCACCACTGGGGTCAGAGCTCTCTTTCTGAGGGTGAAAGATCCTTGCTTTGACCTCCCTTCCCCCAGCTGCATAGGCAGATTTGGGCAAATGTTCTTATTATTTTGATGGTATTTTCCCTTCTATCTGTAGTGCTAATAGGGAGACAGGAATGAGTTCTCTGTTTTGTACGCCAAGGAGAATATATTTGGCCCCTCTAGATGGCAAGGGACCAAAGACATTCCTTCTCTCTACCTGAACATCTTTCTTTCCATTTTGTTTCCATCCGTGGAAGAGGCCTTTGAGAAGGAAGTACTTCTAAGTCCTCAGGAGATGCTTAGAAATTGAATTAGAGCTTCCATTTCTTTGTAACTTGCAGTTGGGGAGTCACCTCACACATTTCCCATTTCTCACAGGAACCAGCTGTGAAGCAAAATGACTAAAAGAGGTACATAAGAGGGAGAGTCCACACAGAGGAATTAATCACTGCAAGACTCTCCTATCCTGTTACACTCATCAAGTAAGAAGAGGACCAGTCAGCAGCAAAGGCAGAGTTAAGACGGGAGACGCAGTGTTGTAGGCTATACGGTTAGAGCCTCGCTATTAGGGAAAAGGGGGATTTCTACTGGAGATCAGAACTTGGTGCCTCGGCCCATGAGTTTAAGAACGGCGAAGTTGTAAGTGGCAGCGATCATAAAGGTGAGCTGTAGGGAACAGAAGAGAGAATATGAGTAACAGTAGAAAAGGAAGCTCTCCTTCCTCAAATCCTGTTGGGAATTCAGAGGGTAGAAATAAAAGCATAACTAAATAAAGGAGGAAATTCTCCTTTGGGAAAAAATGCAACACCTCCCAGGCTTTCTGTCCATACACTTGAGTCGAAATCCTCTTTGAGGTATTTCCTTCCAATGGCCCAGGCCTAAAGAACTGAATCAATAAAGGTTTATGCCACACCTATGCTCAGTCTAGCACCTGGATTTCCTCAGGGAAGTGAACAGCACAAAGGTACTGTCACATTCACATGTCTGAGTGACTTGTAGCCATGGGGTGCTTGCTGTAGACACACAACCATAGGATGGAGCACAGACTTCCTTTGCTTAATGCATCAATTTATTTTATAAAGTGAAAAATCAGCTAACTTTATACAAAAGCCTCAGAAGTAGGGGAGAAAATTCTCTGAACTCATCCTTGTCCATTCACTGCTTATCCAACGATTTCAGGTAAATTGCTGCACTGTTTAGTGCCCGAGGTTTTTAATCTCCACAGTGAACACACCTCTTTGACACTGCACCACATCATCAGTTAAACCCAGAACACAGAATTGCATTATAATCATAACAGTTCCAATAATGGAGGTCTTTCCAATATTTCCATGACAGTATCTAAATCCATTGGAGATCACCCAAGATGGACTAATATTTATAGTATATAGAATGCTAGACGATAGCCAATCATGTTTAGTAATGTTTCAGTATTCATGTAACTGACTGGCCAGGCTATGTTGAGAATCAACCGTAATCTGTGACTACAAAGCATTTAGCAATATTACGTGATGTGTCAAAATCCTATGTCATCACTCATTGCTACGAATATCTTAATTCCCTTTTCCTGACATCATTTTTGCTGTTCCTCTCTAATTGCTGAAATCTTTCTACCTAGCAAACACAAATCGGAAGTGTATAACCCTACCCCTTCCTCTATCTTCCTTGTAGTTTCTCTTCAGCATTTCAAGCTTGGAAAGAGTCAGTCTTCTTGCCTTTCAGCATAGCTGTACCTAACCGATCCCAGAACTCTCTATTTGCTGAGATCATTCAAAGACACTCACCAGGGAAACCAGTGTGGCCGCAGCCCCCACAAACGCAGCAATAAACAGGTGGAAGGTCATTTGGAACTGCAGGAAAATGTGAGAAGGAAAACTATTTCTTACCACAGCAAAAACAAAAAAATATGATCTACTATAAATGTGAATGCAGCTTTCTGTACACACTGATATTTTTGTGTGTTAATTACACATCTCTAGGGCTGGGGATTTAGCTCAGCGGCACAGCGCCTGTCTGGCAAGCGCAAGGTCGTGAGTTCAATTCCCGGTATCGGAAAAAAAAAAAATTACACATCTCTAAATGTTTGCCTGTATGTGTAGACTTCCAGTTCTTCAGTGTAAAATACACTCCCTGCCGCACTGCACCCAGAACACAGACAACTCATACAATCGTGCAATGCTGCCAAGTAATCAACTCTTTCCCTACAGCTGTGTCCAGGGTCTCAAAGTTTAAATTCAACACTTTGCTTTCAAAGAAGTTCTTCAGTACCTTTCTCCCCAGGATTTACTCTTATTTCCTTGTCTCATTTGTGTATATCTGTTTTCAATAAAGTGTTTTCCTTTTTCAAATGTACTTCTTTGACCTCTCATTAGAGATTAACTAGTTCCAAATTGAAGGAGTTTTATAGAACTGATGTGTGTCTCTGTGCATAGCCCATTTTCTTGATATGGTTTGTAACTAAAAGGTGAAAATTTTCATTTGGGGAATTTCACAATTAAACTCTATCTCTGCTTAAAGCTACACATTTTTCTTTAAGGGAAATGTTCTGGAATAGTTTTTCTATGCTGCTCAAGGGAAAATGAGTGTTTTTAGCCATCCATGCTCATTGACTCAGGCATACTTAGCCAATATTCCCTAGAACAGTAATCTTCTAATTCAAAATACACCAAAGAGAAAGATTAAAGCCCACAGGTAGAAATTTCTACGCTATAGTTATTTCATTGCAGAATAACCCAAATGGCCCACTCACCTCAGCTGTTTTGCAGATCGACAGGAGGTTGGAGCCGCAAACCTTGCCAGGGAAAGCATTCCACGGAAGAACACCTAAGTAAGATGTAAACAGCAACCATGGTAAGCTTCATGGAGTTAGCGGGCCACACGGAGACACCCCACCCCAAGTCCTTTCTCCTCTAATTATTCTGGCTGTAAAGTTGGATACTGCCAACAATCAGGATCCTATTTTCCAAAGTTTTATGTAAAAAACACAAAGGTGCTCTCTAATAGTTGAAAGTCTTGTGGTTTTTATTGAAATATGTTGCTTTAGGGCTGAAAATAGCAGTTAACCAGATTAGGACAGCAGGAACGGCCGAGAAAACCCGCACCACTTCCAAGGTCCCTTCCCAGGGAAGAAAGTGCTCCTGTTTCAGTGGGAAGGAATTAACAAACTGTAATGCAGGCACTCATTATCTTGCATTTTGCCCATTACCACCACCCTCCTTACACTAAGAAAAGAAATAAATATATGTTGCTTCCGTGGCTGGTAGGGGAGCTAAGGCACCAGTACCCTAACTCACCATACATTCTGGCATCAGCGCAGAGACTGCCTATACTGGCAGAGGTCTTGCTGGGGAAGGCAATAGATTGGCAGGTAGTCCACGTATTGAAGTAAATGTACACAGGCACAGCAGAACAGGCAAACACCAGGAGCCACACAATGGTCAGGGCATAGGTGATGCCCACGAACTAGAACAATTGACACGGAGTAGTTAGAAATCAGCATCAGGCTGCAGATGTTGAAACACAAACTGGGAGATCCTGGAATGGTCTGTGCCAATGAAACCACACTCCAGGGATCTCCCCCAAATGAAATTAGCGAGCAGGACGCCTCTGCCAAGTGTTACTGGCAGCATTTACTAGAGAACTGGCCCCAAGTGTGACGGAAGGAAGGGAAAATAGGGAAGGGGTTGGAGTGAGGAGGACCCCTGGGTTAGAGAGGCTTCAGGGGAGTTTTTTGGCAAATAAGGTGTAAAGAAACCAAAACAGATCTGGAAAGAAAGTCGTGCCATTTTGTGCCTTCGGCTGAGCTTAGAAAATGTTCCTGCTTTCAGGATTTTGGTTCCCTGGTCACTGAATAAAGCCAATAAGATATTTACATTTCAAATACAAAAACCTTTCCAAGCAAACTGCTGGCCATAAAAAAGAAATCACCACAACCCACACATGCTCAGCTCCCAAAAGGCCTTTCTTTTCTATTTTTCTTTTTGTGGTGCTGGGGATTGAACCCAGGACCTTTACATGCTAGACAAATTTTGCTCTATCACTGAACCAAATCCCCAGCCCAGCCCACAAAAGATCTTTAGAGACTGAAAACTAATGTATGTTTTCCCAGAAGCATAGATCACTTTCATGAAGAGACAAATCATTAAATATGTAGATTTACTGTAATTCCCTCTGGGACCTCCAACAATGTAAGATCCCAAAATATTGTGCATTCTACCTTGGCGTTAGTTAATTTCTATGATACACCCTTCCTCTGAGAGGTAAGACTCAATCCCATGAGCAGCATTTTAGACTCATGCAGTCAGACCACTCTTGTGGGCCCTCCTAGGAAGGGAGTAAATGGATACCAACAGATGGCTTAGAAATGGTCTGATTATTCAAAAGCATCCCAGAAACTCATGCTTTTCATTTTGATATAAAATTTGCTAGGGAACCTTTAAAAGGTGAGGCTAAGCCAGCCAGGCACCACGTTCTTCCTGACCATCTCATTTGGCTGTAGCCATCGCTTCCTCACTCAAAAGCCAGGCCCCTGGAGAGGACCCAGCCTTGGGTGGGGATGAGACCACAGATTTATGCCCAGTTGTCCCCCACCCCTTGTTATTGCCACAAAATCCTGAGGATGATCACCTTGTCGGGATGTCCTAGCCATTTTCCCAAACAATGACACACCCGCTCCAAAGAATGAGCTTGATGTTGGCCTCTGGAACCCCTCCCCTTCTGGCCCCCTGTTACCGTTGCGCTCAGGCCCTTGCCGCAGATGGTGGTCTTGTAGTCGCCAAAGATCTGCCTGACTGCACCGGTGGTGTAGAAGCCCTCAGCCAGCAGGAGGGCCCCATAAAGGAAGAAGAAAGAGGCAGTTCCATAGATGACATACTGGAAAGCATGGATCCTGCATTAACAGATGGAAGAGAGCAATCGTGTGAACTGAGAACCTAGCTCTTTTCTCACGTAAGTGAGATCTATCTATCTATCTATCTATCTATCTATCTATCTACCTATCTTCCTATCTATGTATCTATCTATCTATGTATCTATCTATGTATCTATCAACTATCTTCCATCTATCTTCCTATCTATCTACCTATCTATCATCTATCATCTACCTTTCCTATCTACCTACCTATGTATCTATCTATCATCTATCTATGTATCTATTTATCTATCTGTCATCTATCTAAGCTGCACCTTGACAATGTTAAAGCATCTTTAGAAGAATCACTAGGATTCTCCCCTATGCTTTCACTTTATCTTTACTGAAGTCAGTGAATACAGGTAGCCAAGCAGCCAGGAGCACAGGCTTCTGCCCCCACCTGTTGCCTAACCTACAAGCTAAAGAACCAGGAGGGCCCTCTTTTCTTTTGCTTGACCCTTCAGAGATGCTACCTCATAGAAGAGAGGAGCTACACAGAAAGGGAGAGAGCTGAAAGGTCAGCAGTCTAACTTGCTCTATGAGCAGGAGTTCAGCACTAAGCCTGAGCAGACGTACACAGTGTGTCAAACCAAGAGAATGAAGCCTATTCTTTGGAGTCATTGCGCCTCCCCTCCGTTCTCCATACCTAACACTGTAGGGGCAAGTCAAGCAACACTGGCTGTACCCACCAGAAGCTAGAACATGCATGAGAAAACAAGGATAAGGCGGGGGGGCGGCTGGCAGACAGAAAGACCACCCCATTCTGAATCTGGCACTCTTTCTCCCTGCATTTTGGAATTCAGGTGTGGCACAGATGGGGTCTCCACACAGAAGGAAAACCCAGGAATCCTGTCTGACTCTACCCCGACCCCCTACTAGTTCACAGAGGTACTGAGGAATTCCGTATCTCAAAGATGAAGCGGAGAAAACAGATGAGTCTGTGTGAGATGACAGGTACTTACACATTGATGAGATATTCATAGTCCTGGTAGTTTTTGGAGAAATAGGTCTCAATTAGTTTTTCTGTGCCAGTGAGTGCTTCATGTCCACAACCACAGAACAGTGCCACTCCAAAGAAACACAATCCAGTGGCCACCAGGGAAGCAAAGGGGGCCCCTACCAGACATCTTGCACAGCACTCTAACAAACCTGGGAAGGAAGAGAGGGAACAGTGAGGCACACACATGGGGTAACTCATCTACGCAATACCTCTGTGCCACACGGGGTGGCCCTGTGTTGCCAAGCCCTGAGAAATCGGTCACCCTGAAGTCCAACAGCAGGAGAATCTAGAGGTTTGGGTTTGGAGCATGTGACATTGACCCAGAATCCTCATGTTGTTCCATTCTTTAAAAGAAATCCTTGCTCTTCATTCCCAATACTATGGTTATTTTTAAAAATAATTCAGTAACTCAAGTAGTAAACCAGAGAGATTATGGAATCAGTCCCTCTTTTCATATTGTTGCAGTCTTTCTGTTTGCTTGTTTTAGTCATCCATCAACTATTTATGGGCTATTTACCATGTGCCCGACATTGTGCTGGATTTTAATATGGGTGCTGAAGACAAAAAGATGTAGATTCAGTCAGATGGAAGTTTTCAGATCACTGAGGAAGAATTAACTAGGTAGACCTAATATTTTCAACTAACAATTCCAGCCAGTGAGGTAAATGATTACCAAGGGTAAATGCACTTGTAGTTCCAGAATAGATGAGTGCAAGCCAGAAATGTTGATATTATCAGACATAATTTGAGCCTAGAGAGCATTCCAGGTGGAGGAAACACTGGATATTTCATGCTCCTGGATATCCTGAATGCTGGGTATATTTGTTGCAAGGAATGCTCAGTTCTCAGTCTGGATATGTGGAGAGCAGTGCAAAGAGAAAGGCTCTTCTCAATTGTCTATCGTGTCCCATGGCAAGCCAAGAAATGATAATCGGAAGATTGCTATTATTCACAGTAATAAAAATGCAGGCTTAATGATTTTTCGTCACTTGGAATGATTGTCTTACCCTCTGTATGGTAGCATGGCCAATGCCCTCATCCTTGGTCCCAAACTAAGATTTTGTCAGTACAGCCACAACGAGACCTTAAACAAAGTCAACCAAGCAAAAAATGTCTTTCTGGTACAAGGAAAACACACCAGGGCCTGGGGACATCCGGGTTTTATAGTGCTAAAAATCCCTGAGGTCCCCACACCTGGTACCCCTGCCCAGTGCCAATGTTTCTGAGAAACAAGAAGGCGTACAAAAATTCATAGGCTCTAGAAGCAGCTGTGTCACAAGGACTAGCCCCATTTTTTAAGGTGCCCTGTGCGATGAAGCTTATCAAATGCCAAGTCAAAGACTCAATAGATGGGTAAATGGGTGCCTCCCTCTGGCCTCAGAACCCTAAATGGGGAAAAAAAACCCATTAATCTCTTCAGACAAAAATTTTAAATTAATATATATATTTGTACATATACATATATCAATGTATACAAACAATATAAAGTGCATGTGTGTACATGTATATAATATATACTTATATATGCACATGTGTATAAATTACATATATACCTGATTGTGTGTGTCATGTAGTATGCATACACACAAGTAACCAGCACATGTGCTGGCAAGGTGTGATGTTTGGATAAACATGTTGTGGTTCCTTATAGAAAGAAAATAAATTGTATTAACTGATTTGGGTTTTTATATCTAAGCATTTCTCCAAACTAACTTTACTTATTTATAACAGCGTGCCAAGAGACATGGGAGTCCTTTTTCTTAGCCCTTAATTCTACCACAGTTTCTTTTTAGTCTTGAGTGCTTGAATACACAGAGATTTGCATGGCTGAATAGCATCAATATGAACAGATTTTCAAGGACCAAATTGTCTCGATCACTTGTCTCTGGTCTTAAAGGCACAAAATAAGGGAGTCCTATTACCCATCATTCCCTGAAATTGCAGCCCTTCCCTGCACTTCAAAAAGCCTCTTCGTCAAAGATCCTTGTAAAAAAAAAAAAAAAAAAAAAAAAAAAAAAAAAAAAAAAGATCCTTGTATACGTCACACCAGAGAGGAAGCTTAGAAGTTCAAGCCAAGCAAAGCATGTAGCAAACATCTGTAACAAAATTGTGCTCCTTTCCTTTTCCATGAACTAAATTGAAATACTACTGCCAGAGAACTTGGCCTCCATGAGAAACAATCGATTTGTAGTTGTGCCACTGTGAGTGGAGGCTGAGATTACTCAGCATGAACTTCCCAAAAGTGCTTAGTAAGAGCGCCTCATCGCTGCTGCCCTGTGGTGTATGCATGCACATATGTTTTATATACATACATGTGTTCATATATGCAAAACACACACACATGTACCAGAGAGAAAAACAGAACAACTGAAATTGATCACTGTTCTGAGGATAGATTGTAGAAACTGACCTTCTTCTTTGTCAAGATACTAGATGCACCGTGTCAATCAATTAAAGGGGCTCAGAAGTGAACAGTACTGCTGTTTGCCTTCTCTGGTCTGCCAATGTCTTCACACCCTTGAACTCTTACACTGTTCTAGGAAAGAAGCTTTCTGTAGTTTGAGGGTGGGGGGAGAGAAGGTCAGTGATCCTGCTTTTCCCTCTCTCATCAGCACAGGGTCAGAGTTTGGACAGAGCCCTCTATAGCTCCCTTAGACAAAGAAGCCTTGTTTTTCTCTGGAGATCTCAGGAGCCTCATTGGTATTCTGCAGGGGCCTTCAGGCCTGGGGGTGGGGAGGGGGTCAGACCCAGGGAACAATGACAGGACTGTTTCTTTAGCTCAGGGTAAGGAGAGCCACCCACCCAAGCAAGTGGCCATCCTGGGCCCACTCAAGCTCACCCCAGCCTTTTCACCCAGGGAAGGGCTAAACGGCGGTGCAGGTGTGATCGGGGATAGAGAAACTAGAACTCTTGCTAGCCAAATGGAGAATTCCACTGCGGGTTTTAGCTGATGCACCCTCTATATAATACATGAAGGATGATTTTTCCTCTCATCGTGCTAAGATAGCCTGTCTTAAAGATGAGAGGAAAAACCATCCTTTAGTGTATTTGATCCCTTGATCATTGTCCAAGTAACCAAAAGGCAGGGCTGGGGGTTTAGCTCAGCGGCAAAGCGCCTGCCTGGCAAGCGCAAGGTCGTGAGTTCGGTTCCTGGTACCGGAGGGGGAAAAAAAAAAAAAAAAACCCAAAAGGTATCATAAGTAGTGTTTTTACTGGGTGACAAGCTTTCAGAGGGACTCTGAATCACTTGATGCCTTAATTATTTACATCCATGTTTCTCTATTTTCTTAGCAATCAGATAACTTAGCACCCATTTTTCTGTTCCACTGGTGCTCAAAGCAAGAGACAAGAAGGGCATAGTTTTCAATGCATCTCTAATGCGGAGTCTGAAATAAATGGTCTTAGGTAAGTCTACCACTATTGAGCCATAAACAATTTAACAGTACCTGCATAAGCATCAAATGTCCATCTCTTCACACTTCAGGTTAAATATTTATTGGGAGGGCATTTAATTTGGCAAAAATGGAGAATCTCAGTCAGTCCAACAAAATACCAAATTTTGAATTTCATTTGGGAAAATCTTGTTACATGTAAGACATTATCTTTTCAGAAAAGTATTTGATAACTGAAGCATTCTGAGAAAGATCTATTGGGTTTGCTCTGATTTTTCACAGCCAAACAAATGAACTTGGTTATGTGTAAATAATACCCTAAAACCACAGCCTGTCCATTTCAAAACTCCTCATAATTAAAAGGATCTGAGCTGGATTTAGGAAGCTTGTGAGAAATCAGGAGAAGTTCTTTGCTGTCTCGAAAGACATTCTCATACTTTCAGGCTTTCAGAGCCCATGACGTATAGAGAGGGCATAAAAGAACTATACACTAATAATATTACTCAGTGAACTCAATTGGATTAAACTGCCTGACCCTTCTCCACTGTTTTCCTTTCATTTCTATTTATGTGGATTCAGGACAAGCATTAAACACATTAGCAGTGACCTAGAGACAATGAAAAACAGAAGGGGATTAGGAGGCCCAATAGCTTTCTACAGAGAACTCACGATTTTATTTGGGAGAACAAAATTATACCTATAACCAAAAACAAAGTTATCTAGAAGTATGTGTTAAAACAGATATAACCAAGTCCTGCAGACAAAAGTAAGCAAAAGAATGAATCAGTTCTGAGTTGACTACAGTTATCTGCAAACTCTGCAAACAAATCTAATTAATCCATAACAGAACTTCAAGTCTTTCTCACCAATGTTCTCTGATAGAGAGAAACCCAATCACCGTGACTCAGTCCAGGTCTATCGTAGTGATTGTGTTGATCGTGATGCTGTCTCTTTAAGCAGAAGCCAAGAACTACCAAGCCCTCCCTCCTTTCCCATGCCCTGGGCACGCCTCAAGGACTAGCTCCTAGATGGAAATTCAGTGTGAATTTGGGAACTTATCAAAGGGAGGAAAGGAAGGGTTTTCATCGAAAGGAATGGTAGAAAGAGACCAATTGTACCCTGCACAATTCCCAGCTTGTCCCTTGAATCCAGCTGACAAAGGGAGAGATAGAAGAACCCTGCACAATAGAGCTAAACAACAGGCAGGCTCATTGAGTGAGAAACTGGCCCCATCTCCCTAAGTCTCGAATCTGCACTACAGTCTTACCCGCCTCCCAGAACCCACCCCTTCACCTCACCCCATGAACAGAGGCCTCCTTGATCAGGGCATGTAGCAGTTGACAGGGCCAAGATACTAGAGCAGCCGTGACTGGCACTAGGGATGGATGGGGATCAGTGAGTGGGTTCTAGGAGTGAAACAACAACTATCAGGAGGTACCAGAGACAAAGACTTTTGCTTCTAGCCTGATTCTGGTCAGACAAAGCCCTGCCTATAATCTTGTCTTTCCTACATGATATCAGTACCACATTCAGGTGCTGGAAAGGAGTCCTGCAGCCACTGGGGTCTGGGAATCCAAGCCTGCTGGATAGTCAAATCGTGTGTGCAAGGTTCAATTAAAAGAAGTTCCAATCTCCTTTTTAGGAAAGGAGTGTTATCATGGTAACAGCATTCTGGACCATCTTGTGTCCTGTATTCCTTTATAGGCGCGCGCGTGCGCGCGCACACACACACACACACACACACACACACACACACACACACATGCCAATTTCTGTGCAAACATTAGGATGCTGGAGTACAAGCTTGACTGTGAAAGCTATCCCGGGCACACTGGCTCCACTTTGACCATTTATGGGGAGACGAAAGACAGGTACCTGGCACTAGTGACAATAGTAGCTGTACCTCATTCCTTAGGCAGTCTCCCACCAGTTTCTCTTCTCTCCTTGGTTGATCTGGGGGAAGCTGATCTGAGGGAAGTTGTTTTCTTCCTTAAGACTATTTTGAAATAGCCAAAGAGATTAATCAGTCAGTACTTGGTGAGGTTTTGATGTAAGTTTGGCATGTGTTGGGCCTGTGAGCAGGGCAGGAAAGGAAAACTAATTTGTTTACCTTCCTAGTTGATGTGACCGTTCCTGATCATGTCACTGCCTTGAATTTATCTTCTCTAGACATGAAATTCTGTGAAAGGAGAAGGCATGTCTATGTTGCTTTTTATGAAGTCAAAGAATTGCACTGGAGGGATGATATTTCAAGGCTTAAAGATGGTGCACAAAAAGGCAACGGTGAAAATGATGTTATTGGCCGGATTGCTACCTTAATGTGTTTGGAGACTACGTGTCCCCTCCCACTCACCTCTCAGGGTGGAGGAAGTTATTGCTCAGAGAAAGCCAAGGAACTGTCCAGCTGTTGAGTAGACTTCTCACTTTCTTGGTTCAGACCCATGGTGTAAGTCCCCTAAAGCAGGGCAAACTTTTAATCTGCCTGGCTTTTCCAGAGCTATTCAGGCTCTTCAGGGCCAAGGTGAAAAGTTGGATGAGGAAGGCTACCCTTGATCAATATCTCTAGGACAAGTAAGTGAAAATGCTGCTTTATGTGCAGTGTCTTTTTATCTCCTAGTATTCTTACCACGTTCATAGGATTCTGTCAGTCTTCAGGCATTTGGTAAAACTGAGTCTCTGCTCTGCTTCCATATTTTTTGTACAGGGTACACCCACTTACTCCAAGCGAGCCAAAACTACACTGCTTAGCAAATGGCCACTTTGCGAGGAAAGCATTACAGTCTGGTTACCATGGTAACAGTCCCAGGCTTGCAGAAGCCAATGTTTTGCTGTTCAATAATGGCCTTGTGTTACAGAGCAGACAATAATCAGCTACCACGTTTTGGCTCCTCTCTTGTTCTTTTGCTATTCCAACGAGTCATTTGGAACATCTCTCTTTCAAGGTGGGACGAAGTTTAATGAGCTATCACTTCCCTCACAAAGCTACGCGGTGGAGGTAGTGAGCTTCCTATCCCTGGAGATGATTAAGCAGTGGCAGTGCACATGTTTAATTGATGTTGTAAACGTGAATTCTGTATTGAGGGTTGGCTTAGATAACTTCTAAAGTTACATTCAACTCCAAATTAAACAGTATCACACTCTACATCAGAACTAATAGCAGTGTAGTACCTTGTTAGAGATTGCCTGTTACTGCATATGGTCCACGTAGTGCCCATTCCAGGAGCTGGGACCAAATAAATATTCTCAATGATGCCCTTATCTGTGCCAGTCTCACTCTAGAAGAAATTACGCAGTCTCTGTAGCAAGAAAAAGTTCTTGTGATCACCTTACTTGTTCTTATCTTTTCTTCAAGGGTTTCATCCCCTGAAGACGTAACATTCAACTTTCTTCTTTATAACCCTTTTTGTTTCAAATGCATAACCTACCCAATCAACTGCCCTGACATTAGATATGGAACTGAGTTCCTCAACATCCACTTCATACCTGGAGACATATAATTGGTCAAGTGATTCTTACCCAAGAACAAAAAAAATGTGCTCAAAGAAAATCCAACCACCTTGAAAGGGGTAAGAATCTTCCTCTACACACGTTACTCCATAATAGGCAGTGTTATGATTGACAATTGTTATAATGTTTTCCAATTTTCAGAGGAGTTCCACATCATCATAACTTGATCCTCAATCTTGAAAGCAGACAAAGCAGTTATTGCTCTCCTCAGTTTCTAGATGACAAAGTAGTTATTCACAGCGATCCACCAAGGCTAGACAATTCATTAAATGCAAATCTGGGACTGCAGACTTCCTGCTCTAACTCTTACTCTAGTGCTCTACACTCTTAACTATCATACCTGAATACATGTTTCAAAGAACTTTCTCAGTGATTCAGGAGGAAACAAGCTAATGGCTGATAACAACTTATAATTGAGAACCTCCCTCTCTGGACCTTGTTGTCATCTACATGGTACTACATTTGATGGTGAATATGTGGGCCAATTGAATCTTATGTCATTCAGAAAGTGTTTGAGCTGCCAGCCTTGTTTTGCCAAATGTAAGCAATTCTACATGTCTCTGTGGGCTCCTGTATGGATGAAGACCCTTGTACTCTGTAAGTCTTACTCTGTATAGATACTACCACATAACCGCAGGTCTCTCTTTGTTCACAGGAAACCTGGAAAACTTCCATTTCTCAACCAACTCAGCAAGAGTGCTAAGTTCCTATAGCCTGCTTGTCATAGCAGGGATTAAGGCTGAATCCCACGATCTTGACAAGAAATGGCCACTCATATGTGTGCATGCATACACAAACACACACAACTTCCATGTCTGTGGCCCATGGTGAAGCCACTGAAGACTTTACTTTCATTTCCTGAACCTGAGAATGCCCTGCTTTGCCATGGCCTAGCCTGAATCCTGCTTGCCCAGTTGTCCCAACTTCCTACTGATACCAAGCACGGTTCAAATTTTGTATCCAGCAAGCATTTATTTCATACATTTGAGGACTAGCTAACACTTCATTGCCTCCAGTAGAACCAAGGGTTCCAGCTGACCTAGCCATAGCTAAGGCCTTAGAATCAAAGAGAAGGTAGAAGGAAGAGAAAGGGAAGGAGGACACATAGCCACATACATCCTTCTCTGCGCTCTCTCCAAAGATCTGTGTGGCTCCACACACGCTGCTGGAATTTTTGGCATTATAGCATCACGCTCAGTACAGCAGAGAAGGAGTTAATCTAATTGAATCCTAAGGAATTAAAAAAGAAAGCAAGTACCAAAACGCAATTCATTTAAGCCACTGGAAAACCCCAAAGCCCAAATTTGGAAATTATCTTGTGAATTCCTGTGCCTGCTTGAATCTTTGATGCTAAAGTTTGTGAAACTCACCCATGTCTTTGGGACTCTGACTCCAATTGCAGCCGGCTGGCTAGTCTGCTTTGCGTCTGACTCTGTTCAGCTGGTCAGATCCTGGTCTCTCCAGTCTCCTTCTTCAGTCCTTTACTTTTTCTCTCTGAGTATCTTTGTCCTCTTCTCCTGCAATGAAAAGGGCTTTCTGATTGACAGCCAACCCCCTTAAAGGGACAGGCTTGTTTTCCTCCTCCTCTCCTCCTCCCTTTCTCCTCCCCTTGTCCCCACCTCCTTAGGGATACTCCCTTCTTTAAGGGGTCCTTCTTCTCTTTCTGCCTTTCACTGACAATTGTTTCATTTTTGTTTCTTCTTTTTCCCTAAGGCTTTTCTGGGTTTTCACTGTGCTGTAAGGACATCTAGAAATATGGATTGGGGGTAGAAGTAAAAAGAAGAGTTCCTGAAAGCCTCCAACTGATCCTTGGGTCTATTAGTGTGGGATGTGGCAGCACAAGCAGGAGAACCCATAGAAGTGGTGGCAGTGATGAAGGGGTCAGGGTCAAAAACCTACATGTTGTCTCACCGAGTTCTTCCAAATCTGTCCAACGCACCCCTTGCTCCTGGTTGCGCTTGGTCTTCTCCACCTTTCCCCTTCCCTTATTTATTAGCAAACAAACACTTCTCCTCCTCCCAGCTCTAGAAACAAAATAAAGACAAATTGGTCTTTTAGAATAATTACCTTCAAGTGCTTCTTCTTTTTACCTGAATGAGAACAAAATGCCTGTTGTTGATTCCATGATAGATCGTGACCAAGCTGTAGGATAGGATGGTGATAATTGCATAGGTAGGACAACAGAGACCCAGAGACAGGTAAGACCTCTGTAAATTCACATAACAAGCTAAAGAAAAAGCCAGAGTCAGGTATGCGGGTAATTTCCAAGGAGAACGATCAACTTTGAGACAAGTCAAGAACATGGTGTTGGAACTGGTTAGTAAGAATTTCATCCCAAGAATGTAGTGTATTTGAAGAGCTGAGGCCAGGCTGGGAAGAAGCAGAGAGTGGGTTGGAGGGAAGCAGCAGGTGGCAGTGAGGGTGAAGAGGAGAAAGGAAATATAATCCTTGCCTCAGAGAAAGAAACACTAAGAAAAAATGGACAAGCAGCAAAAAACTGGAGAATACTACATGAAATCTGCCTTACTGCTAATAGTAATTTCTAAAGAAAGTATCTGAGGTTTTTTTTTTTGTTTGTTTGTTTTTTTTCCGGTACCGGGAACCGAACTCACGACCTTGTGCTTGCCGGGCAGGCGCTGTGCCGCTGAGCTAAATCCCCAGCCCCTAAAGAAAGTATTTGAGCACCAAGTGCTAGTTGAGATTAGCCAGGGTAGGTTCTGTAAAACAGACGAATCTTGAACAGAACCTGGGTTCACTGCCAGTGTTCCCTCTCCCTTCAGAAGCCTCCGAAGGCACAGGTCTCTTGCCCTAGAGTGCAGAGTCTACCACGGAGGGCCTATAGTGAAAGTGGTTGGCGTATAATAAGAGGGATACCTGTTAGAAGATGCCAGAAAAGAAATATATGGTCTCCTGGAACCGTTCCCATGGCTTTGCCTTGGAGTAAAAGAGAAGACAAGGGAGATATGTGCAGAGCCTAGAGTCTTTCTCTGAGAGGATAGGGGCAAGATTGTGCTATACAGTTTTTACTTTGGACCGTGTGGCCTTGAACATCATTCTGCCTTAGGCTCTGCCATTAGGAAATAGGTGAGTTTTTACGGCTGCCCCTGGGGAGTCATTGGAGTCTAGAGTTCTATAGTGTCTGAAGCTTCAGAGTCCTAGAACTCTAGATTCTTTGCTGTCATACTGGGCCCGACATGAAAGGATCCCTATGACACTGGCCCTTGCAGAATGGTATAGCAGAAGTTTCCAAAACAGACCAAACTAATGTCATAGGATCCATGGGGCAAAGAGTCTTGGGGCTCCTACCCTCCCAACCACTGCTCCCTAGCCATAGGCTGCCTGCCGTGGAAGTGCAGTTGTAGGACTGTGCCATCCATACACTTCTGAAGGGTCCTTGCCAGAGCGGCCCTGGACAAGAGCGATAATGAAAGCAAGAAGTTAGATGTGTGCGCTCAGTTCATCAGACGGCAGAAGGGACTGAGCCCAAAGTTTGGCGGTTCCTGGGTATAGCATGGGAGAGATGATTTTTCATAGCTCAAATAGACAAGACAGTTCTGTGTGCAGGGGCGATCACTCAGGCTGTCCTCTCACAAAGCTCCCCTCTGTGTTTTTCCAGAAGCTCTGGGGATGGCTATGCTATTTGGAAGAAAATACATTTTCCCAATAGAGTCACAGATACTAATTTATCCACCACATCCCCTAATTCAAATTGCTCTTCCCCCTTTATTATCTTACTATTCATTTAATTTCCTCCCCCAGACTCCATCTCTCTGTCTCTGTTTCTCCTTCTTTCTTGTCCTCCTCCTTCCCTTCAAGTTTTTCTTCCTCTCCTCCTCCCTTTCCTCCTCCTTCTTCTTCCTTTTCCTCTCCCTGCCTCCCTCCCCCTCTCTATCCTCTGTCTCTTTCTTTTTCTCTCTTCACAACTTTGATGGAACAGATCTTCCTGTCTCCACCTTGTTTTATACCAAGGGATGGAAAAGGTACCCGTATAGGTACTGTCATGTTCACTGTCTGCAGGGTCCTAAGGATCCCAACTTCAGTGAATCCTGACACTGCCTCAGCACTCTCTGAACCCTTGTCCTGAGCCCTCCCTACAGCCCTCATAGGGTTTCTTTAAATGTCCTCAAGAGGCCTTTATATCTGTGACTCCGCTTCCATTGGTTCTTCTGGCATTGGTGCCCTTGGCAAAATATTGTCAAGTCCAGCTAGACCCGTGTAGTGCCCAAGAATTCCTGAAGAGGGCACTGCCAGCCTTCATGGAAGCAGCCTGCTTTTTACTTTGGATGTCTGTGAGAACAAAGCAGGATTGTGGAACTTGTAAACAGTTTTCTTCATGTAGTTCTGATGGTACCTCAGAGAATCTGGGCCTCTTGATTACATCTTGATTTGGATTTGCAGCTTTCTTGCAAATAACTCTAAAACCCTAGGATATTATCTTCAATTTCTGCTCAGTGTTCCTGGTACTATGGTACCAAATCCCTAAAGGCCATAAAAAAAAGTGGGATCTCTGTGCTCTGCTGCAGAGAGTAAATTCTGAAATTCAAAGAAGTCCTGTGAATTTCTTCCAGAAAACTCAATAAATACTCAAGTGCCCAATCTGCTGGTCTACTTCTCCTCATCCACTTAGAGGATGGGAAATGGAATAGAGAAGACAAAAAAGCAGTGAAATCCAGGGGTCAGCTGCTGGCTTTTGGGCTTCTATAGCTGAGGTTTTGTTTATCCTCCCAAAGATAATGTCCTCAAAGACCAAATGTGGGAAAGCAAATGGCTACTTCTTACAGCTTTTCCAGCTCTGGCATAGAAAACTAGCTCACGAGCAGGCAGGTTTCATGCCCTATGTACTTGCAGCTGGAACTTTCAATACCCAACTCTGTGCCAATTGGCTTTGTCATGCCTTTCTGGCCACCATAACTGGAGGCTGAGAGCCAGAGACATCACATTCTTGAAGCCGGTATTCCAAAGTAGTGGAAGGGGTAGTTTTTGAACTTCTGTCTCTTGAAAATTTAAGGAGCAGTGCAAGGATGGACAGGCATGACTGGGGAATTGGATGTGTATTTGTGAGGGGGAGATGCTCTTGGTTTGGAGAAAAACTTAGAAGCCAAAATAATCAGACAAAATCAGGAAAAATGGGCCCAAGGAACACCGAATAGCTACCAGCAGTATAGAGAAGCTGGCTGTCCACATAAACCACCTCTACCTCCACGATAACTGGGCTAGCTCCAGATAGGCCACATGTTTTACATGATTTCTGGCCACAGCGGAAATAAAGCTTCTATCCTTGGCTGTAAGATACTAGTCTAACTTCAGTGGAATGAATGTTATTTTTTCCCCATTTGCCCAGTAGGTACAGAAGCAGCTTTCTCAATGCCACCTAGTAGGGAAAGGAAAGAGCACTTCTAAAGAATACCTCTCTTCAGACTCTTGTGGCTTGGAAGTTTTTTTTTTTTTTTTTTTTTTTTTTGGATGATTGTTCTGTGCTCTAACAGTATTTGAATTAAGAGTCTCTGCCCTGAGCAACAATAGCCTCCAGGAGGAGGACGGAGAGGCTGCCGTGGGCCATGTCTCAAATGCTTTATATTTCTCAGGCTAAGTAAGAGACCTATGTTCAAAATCCAGGACAGAGGTAAATCCTGTGCATTCTGTAGGATCCATGAAATTCTAAAATAGTGTAGGTCAAGAGAGATTAGATGACACTAAGGACTTTCTGTTATATTTTTAAGTATGATAAAAAAAATCATACCGTTTTTAAAGGGTCATTATCAGTTAGAAACGTATAGAGAAAGTTTCATATATGGAATGTCATGATACCAACGTTAGATGAAATAGCATTGGTCAAAATGTGGTAATTGAAGTTGGTGACGGGTACATGAAATTTTATTATACTTGTTTTTTCTACTTTGTGTATGGGTGAACGTGAAGTCAGAAAAGAGGAGCTGTTAAAGATTCAGACTAACCCAGAAGAAAAAAAGAAAATTTTCCCGTGAGAAACCTTTACTATTTCTGGAAGAATGTACACAGCCAGGTGAGAGCAGCTACGCCTTGAGAAGGGGCTGGGGATTAAGAGTGGGAAGGGGACTTTTCACTCTACGCTCTTCAGTATGGTTGCAATTTGTAATTATATGCATTTCTTACCTATCGTATTGAAAATCTCAATCGAAAAGTCCTTGGCCTGGGTGAGGGACAGCAGTCTGTATCCCCTTAGGTCTGCGCCACTGATCTCAGGTGAAGCTCTCACTGTGCAGACCGGACAGCATTCATTGTCTGTGCTGGCCACTCACGATGTCAGTATCCTTTTCCTACTTATGTCTCTGAAACTCAGGCTGCCCAGAGGCCCAAGGTTTGGCTCTGAAGAAGCTCTTCTTAGGCACAGTTCCATGGGGAAGAGAAGTGGCTGCTCCTGCCCTTCTCCTTGAAAGCCAGAAAGGTCCTCAGCCCAAGAAGCCGCCGTCTGGTGGAACAGGCACAAATGCAGGGCTGCATTTATCCCAAAGAGATTGGCTCTGGTAGCTGCTCAGAACTCTTTTATTCAAAACCATTGCCTTTCCAGAGATGTGATTCCACCTTTTCCAATACCACCACCATCATAATAATATAGTTTGTTTTCCCTCTGGAAAAAAAACAAACAAACAAGCCAACCCTCTCTGCTCTAGCTACTTGGCTGGTCGAAGGTATCAGTCTGGGCTATGCCACCTCAGCTGAAAACAGGATGCTATAGAGCAGACTGACTAACCCTGAAGCTGAGGTTATCTTCCTTGGGAAACTGTGCCAGAAGCCAGAATGGAGCAAGGGAAACCTCGGTTCTCCCTTCCAAAAGCAAAACACCTAGGACAAGCACAGATGGTGTTGCTGGAGCTTACAGCAAATACCCCACACTGTGACACCTTGCTTTCCCTTCTCCCTCCCCTGCCCCAGGCAAGCCTTGGACAGGCTGGGTTCCTACTCTCCCCACAAGCACAGGCCCAAGGGACAGTCCATATCCTGGCACAGGGAGGGAAGAGACCTCCTGAATCTACACAGGATGGGGGATACCCTAGGGGTCTGGGGAAGTCCCAGGCTCCAATTATTCCTGCCCAGGGGAGTCCGGTGTTGTGGGTTCTTGCTTTGAAATCATGGAGTCATGAGGGACATTAGGTCCTATAACTGCTGCTGCCTGTAGGCTCTGGTGAGCTGCTGCCTACCCCTAACCACCACAGTAGAAAGAGGCTAATGCATCCTCTCTCTTGGCCTAGTCCTTCTACCCTGGGCCTCAGAGAAAAATCCTTTCTTTTTTGAAGCACAATTAGTCCAAAACCATAAAGTCTAAAAAGAAATTCTCTTGGAGGACCCTCCAAAGTGAATTTTACATGCTCCTTGGGTTATCCTTGAAAATCCTTCAAAATTTCTAAAGCACTGCAATTCTTTCTACAGACCGAATCCAGCAGTTCTTGGAAGGATTTCAAAGGGTACAGTGCCAGCAGCTCCCTGCAGATTTTCTTCCCTACCCACAGCAGAAACCTTCAGAAAGTGAAACAAACGCACGCTGGGACATCCACCCTACTGTAGCTCTACCACTGCAGACCAGTCACGAAAGATCCTTTCAGTTCTTTGCCTAAGAGATTCCCTGCAAGGAGCTAGCTATAGGGAGAACAAGTAAGCCTCAGCTATCAGCCTAAAGATACCACAGAGCTCTCCACTGGGGCAGCAGCTGCTCATCTCACCTCAGACTTACTCAAAAGGGTGACCTGATGCTTGTCGTGGGCCTGGCTCTCTCGGTCAAACTCGGTTTGGAGAGATTGGTTATTCCTTAGATTCCTAGGAGTAGCCCTCCTCTCTCTATTGATAACTGTGTGAAAGAGAAGCTATTGCAATTGCAGCATGAAGGATTTTAGCTAGACATGATGCAGGCCTTCCAGAATATCAGGGTTTGCTGTGAGGTATGAAATGTAATGAATAAAAACATAGGTTATAAAGTCATACACATCAGGGATGGAGTATTAGACTTACCAAATACCAGCTCTGTGACCTTGGACAATGATTTAATCTCTCTGGGTCTCAATTTGTCATCCCTAAAAAGATAAAATAGCAGAGACCTCACAGCTCAATGACTCCAGCTCAAGCCCCCATCCCATCCCTTACCAGGGAAGTCTAGCATCTTTCTTAAGATTTCTGAGGATTCTGAGGGCCTCAGAATCCCGTGTGGTTCTGAATTTGAGTTCATGCAGAACTTCTAATTTCACCATTCCTCTTTCATGGCCACTTTCTTCTTTCCGTTTTTTATTACACCACATCAGGGGCACTGTTTTTCTTCCCTAATTTCTATTTTTTAAAAACTCATTCATAGGAAGGACTTGTGTGAATAACAGAATCTTATTGTGGTATGGATAGCTAGAAAGGACATGTGTTAAAGCAACACAAACAACAGATTACTAGAAACTCCAGCATTTATATGTTCCTGACGGTATTGCCATTTGGAATTTCTCTGCAAACTCCAAAATCTTGCTATGGAGCCATATATGCTCCTCCCTTCCCTCCATATTTCCTCTTTTTTTTCCTGGCTCATTCAAATTCATGTTCAGTTCTTATTAAAAACAATTTAGCTCCATATGTGCTACATTCCATTCTTTTTCATCAGAACTTCTCCTTTCCCCAGTTGGTTTACCACGGGAATTTTCCTTTAAAATTCCTGTTGGAATATGTCTTTCTTAACAGGAACCTTGATGACAACCGATGGAATAATCATTTTGTCACCCCCATTCCTCTTCTACAGACATAGTCATTGCTTATTAAACAACTTATGAAGTAGAGGTTTTACACCAATTTCACACATGAGCAAACTGAGGCTTCTGAAGTATACTGCTAGTCCGGGAAGAGATAGAATTTAAATCTAATTCTTCGAAGTCTAAAGTGTGTTGCTACAGAGAAAATGTATCACAAAGTGCTGACTTATGTGCTACAGACAAGTACAGAAAAAATACGCGAGGGATGGGTATTGGAGAAACTGTTGTCAGGCAGAAGGTTCCCTGACTGAGGGAAGGGCTCATCTGTTGTAGGCTATAAGCATCCTCCTCAGGCCAGCTCCAGAGCCAGAAGAGCAGAATTCTGGGGCTAACAAAATCATAGACTTTCAGCTAGGTGTGGTGGTCCATGACTGTAATCTCAGTACGTGGAAAGCTGAGGCGGGAGGATCACCACAAGTTCAAGACCAGCCTGAACTACATATGGAGATCCTGTCTGAAAAAATCAAATCAAGTCAGACTTTCATAGCCACTAAGCCACTAGATTCCCGAGTTGCTTATTCTAGGAGCCACTTTAAACATGACCCAGTTAAACTTTTGTTTTTTAACACATTTCACTTCTAGGTTTCACCTCAGTCAAAAGTGGATAGTCTTCCTACGTCCACCTTACAGAAGAACGAAAAAATATCAGAGAAATCAAGTGACTTGCCCAAGTTAACACTGATAATGCCAGAAGCCAAAACGCAGACGCTCTGATTTCATGTGCTGTCGGTACTTATCAGCCAAAGGCCACCAGGAATGCACCTGGGGTTGGTCAGGCTAGGTCTGTTGTTGCAGAGAGAGACACCATGCGATGACCAATAAACCCAAACGGGTGAAGCACAGGTGTGCTTCTGGTGGTCACTGGCTAAAAGGCAGAAATACAGGTTTACTGAGGTCAAGCTGAAGCCTTTACTGCCTTGGACCTACTAGGTCTTCCATTCAGCAATAGTGGCCATATCTGAAAATCTTTATATCTACCTCTTTGAGGTGCTGGCCTGCCCACTCTGGAAAGCAAGTTCACACTGAAATGTGCTGTGATATTTCACAGAAGCCCTTTACCTTTGGGTTTTTTTCCTAGGAATTAAGTTCCTTGGATACTTTTGGTCTGATCACATTTATATAGCTCTTTGGTGAAATCATTTTCCAGGCTTCTAACAGGTGCTCCTGTTGTCTGCATGTCTCATGTCTTTGATGTTGCCTGTTTATAAGAAAAAAAGTTCAGATGGAAAGGATAGGCATTGATCCACTAAGCTCGTCCTTGAGCAGCCCCTGGGGATTAGAGAAGTTCTACCTTCTTTAGTTTCACCTACCCAGAATCCGTGATTTTTGTTTGTCTCTTTGCTGTTTTGTTTTGTTTTTTTCCTCTGAGCAGTGAGTGATGCTTGTCCTTTGGCCAAGTTCTGGAAATATAAAGTTCACCAGCACCACCTATACAGACCTTTGAGTTCTCATGGGACTTTCTCGGTCTAAAAAATACCTCTTCCGAGGCTAACCATCTGCTTCCTTCATGTTTTTCTCATCACAGCGCGAACTTGTATGCTTATCCTTCTGACAGGCACAACTTCACTGGGAACAATTTTAAATTCAGGGGGCACTTTGGAGAGCTTTGCACATGAACAAAAGACTACTTTAGAACATAAAGCAAAAGAGGAGAAAATCAGATTGTAAGAGAGATACCAGTTGCTGATTCTTTGTGATAGTTCCTGTTTGATCAGGGTTTTATTCATGAAGTCTTTGCCTACACCGATGTCTTGAAGAGTTTTACCTATTCTATCTTCCAGCAGATGCTTCTGTTTTAATATTTAGATCTTTGATCCATTTCAAATTTAGTTTAGTGCCTGGTGAAAAGTATGGGTCCAATTTTAATCTTCAGCACATTTGCAGAGCCCATTTTTCCAGCACTATTTATTAAAGAGGCTACCCTTCTTCCAGTGAACATGTGTGGCACCTTTGTCAAAGATAAGGTGTGTGAGTATGTCTGGAGTTGTTTCTGCATTTTCTAATCTATTCTATTAATCCTTGGGTCTGGTTTTTTGCCAGTACAACACTGTTTTTATCACAGTAGCTTTACAGTATAATTATAAGTTAGGGGTGATCATCTCAATACATGCAGAAGAAGCTTTTGACTAAGTCCAATACCCATTCATATGGAAAAAGCCTACAGAAAATTGGAATAGATGGTCTTTATCTCAATCTGATAAAAGTCATTTATGACAAACCAACAGATACTAAATGGACAAAAACTGAAAGCTTTCACTCTGCAATCAAGAACAAGGCAAGGGTGTCCTCTGTCTCCAATCTTATTCAACATAGTTCTAGAAACAGCCAGAGCAATTAGACAAGAGAAAGAAAGAAAAAGAATAATAATAGGAAAGGAAGAAGTTCAACTATCATTATTTGCAGATGACATAATACTCTATATAGAAGACCCCCAAAATTCCACTAAAAGACTGCTAAATTTAATAAGCAAATTCAACAGCATATCTGGATATAAAGTCAGCACTGACAAATCAATAACCTTCCTGTACATGAATAAAAAATTCACCGAGAGAGAAATCAGGAAAACACCTATTAGAGTAGAATCCAAAACAATGAAATACCTAGGAATCAATCTAATGAAGGATGTAAAAGGCCTCTACATTGAAAACTACAGTACTTGGAAAAAGAAGATTGAAGAGGGTATCAGAAAATGAAGAGTTTTTGTAATCCAAAAGGTACAATAGATATAGTGAAAGGGAAAGAAACTGCTCAAAAGGAAAGAACTACTGGGATGGGGGAAAAGAGAAAAGAAGGAAGGGGAAAAAAGTTATGTATATATATGCAAGATAGCTAAGATAATTGTACTACTAATTTCTTTTAGCTCATTGAAAGGGACAGTTAGTGCTTATATTGTTTGATTAATTTTGCATGCCATATCTGGTAATCTGCGCAACTACTTTGAAGATAACAATATGCAATATAATAATCTTTGTTAATTTCCTATCATCTTGTTCTGAAATTCTGTATCATTTTTATTGTTTATTTTCTCTCTTTAAAATTAAAAAAAAGAAAATGGAAAGATAACCCTCGCTCTTGTGTGGGAAGAACCACTATAGTGAAAATGGTCATACTTCTAAAACTGTTATACAGATTTAATGCGATTCTGATTAAAATTCTAGCAGTATATCTCACAGAATTAGAGAAAACAACCCTAGAATTCATTTGGAATCAGAAGAGACCTAGAATAGCAAAGGCAATTCTGGGTAACAAAGGCAAGGCAGGGGACATCACAATCCCTGACTTGAAATTATACTATAAAGCTACTGTGATAAAAACAGTAGCTGGCAAGAGGAATGATTTTTTAAAAATTATACAGTTTGATAAAAACTGTCAAGGGCCCATGCTATGTCAGTGTATCACCCTCTTTTGTGTCTGTATACATATCTCAAAATAGGCAATTCTACATGTTAAACATCTTTCCTCTCTTTGAAGAGGAAACGTAACTAGCCTTTCAGAGATAACTGCACAGTGGCTATAGTTGACGTTCCTGTTTGTGTGCAGTTTTATGTTCTGCTTCCTCTCTTTTTCTTCTCTTAGGAAGCTTTAACGATTAGCTGATCAGAAACCATTTGTTGTCTTGCATATACTTTAGGACTATCTCATCTAGGTAAAGTCAATCATATCTTTGAAAATATTTTTAAAGTTATTAAACTGTGTTACTTTTTGTGCACATTGAAAAGTACTTACCCGACAACCTTTTACAATACTTAAAATACAAAAAGAGTGTAGTTTCAAGGCAGAAGAAAAATTTTGTTTGTTCAAGACAAAGGTTAAATTCCTCACAATTCAAAGTTCTTTGATTTCACACATCAGTTTCATGAATTAAATAAGTTACCACTGTTTCCATAACTTGTTTAAAATTAAATTATATGTATAAATGTGTACTCAGTGAAATAGACTGATAATTGCTTTGATTTATGAAATTCTCATAATGCTAGTGTTAGCTAAATTGTAATTTTTTTGTAGGAGAGATAAGTTCAGGAAGTTTATCATACATCTTGATTACAGTTAATAACAATGTATTGAATTTTTTGTTTGTTTGTTTGTTTGTTTTGTTTTTTTTCCTGTACCGGGAATTGAACTCACGACCTTGCACTTGCCACGCAGGTGCTGTGCCGCTGAGCTAAATCCCCAGGCTGTAGTAACGTATTGAATTCTTAAAAATTGCTAACAGAGTTGATCTTAAGTATTTTCATGAAAAAATATGTGAAGTAATAATACGTTAAATAGCTATGTTTAGTCATTTCAAAATATATACAATATAAAGTCATCATATTGTACATGATAAACATATATATACATAATTTTCTTTCAATTTTTATTTTTATCATTACCGGTTTATAGTACATAATTATTACATTCTTTATAGGGAATTGGTACATGCACATAATACATATCAATTCTTTTTTCATTCCTATCCCCTACTCTCCCTCCTCCTCCCTCTATCTCTTGATTCCCTTCCCTTTTGCAAATGATCTATTTATTTCATATCTTTTCTTTTTCTTTTTATTTATATTTTGAGTTTCTCAGATAAGAGAAACCATGTGATATTTAAACTTATGCCTTTGATTTATTTGACTTAATATTATGTTTTCAAGGCTCATTCATTGTCCTACAAATGACTCAAGTTTATCCTTCTTTATGTCAATATAGCACTTCATTGGTACATTCTCTTTATCCATTCATATGTTGATGTGTATATGGACTGCTTCCAAGGTTTAGCTGTTGTTAATTCTGTTAATACCTATGAACATAGGTAATCATGGATCACTGACATATGATATCTTTTAACTTTTCTGAAGATATCTACAAGGGGAATCACTGGATCAGATAGAATTTCTACCTTTAGTTTTTTGAGGACTCTCCATACTGATTTCTATAGTGGTTGTAGTAGCTTACATTCCCATCAGCAATGTAGACAGGTTCCTCATCCTTGCTCCAGCCTCACCAGCACTTGTTATTATTTGATTTCTTGATGATAGCCACTCTTTTTGGAGTAAGATCGAATCTCAGTATTGTTACAATTCGCATTTCTCTAATGACCAGAGATATTGAACATTTTTTCATGTATTTATTGGTCACTTGTACTTCTTCTGAGAAGTGTCTATTCATTTGGGTTGTCTATTTTTTGACTGGGTCTTTTATTTTGGATCTAATTTTTTTGAGTTCATTATAGTGTAGATATCAGTCCTCCAGTTAAGGAATATCTGGCAATCTTTTTCCCGTTCTGTAGGTTGTCTCTTCACTCTTTTGGTTATTTCCTTCGCTGTGCAAAAGCTTTTTCCTTGATATTATCCCATTTTATGTCTTGTGCATTGGGGCTTTGTTCAGAAAGTCCTTGTGTGCCCCTGTGTCTTCAAGAAATTTACCTATTTTATCTTCCAGTTGATTAAGTGTTTGTTTTCACATAGATCTTTGATACAGTTTGATTTTAGTTTAGTACATGGTGAGAGACATGGATCTAGAGTCAGTCTTCTGCACACGGGTAGCCAGTTTTCCCAGAACCATTTATTACAGAGACTGTCTTTCTTTCAGGGAACATTTTTGTCCCTTTTGTCCAAGATCAGATAGTTGAATGTGCCTAAGGTTGTTTCTGCATCTTCTCTTCTGTTCCACTGATCCTTGTGTTTGCTTTCATGCCAGTACCATGCTGTTTTTTACCACTGAGGCTTTGTGTTATAACTTTAAATCTGCAATTATGATGCCTCCTGCTTTGTTTTTGTTATACAGGATTACTTTTGCTAAATTGTAGTTTCTTGATTCTCAGCTAATGTAATATCTTAGACCTAAATTAGTTATAAACAATCTTTGGATATCTAGACAATTCTAAAAGGAAAAAAGAAAAGTGATACATAGGTTTATATTTATTTTTTAAATGGCAATCAACTACGAAAATGCACAAAAACTTTTGAAAATTACATATATAGAGTTAAAATAATATTAAATAATTAATCATAGAGAAATATAGTTAAGAATCCTTTATTTTTGTTCTCTATCTTGTGTTGGAAGAGTTGTTTTTGATTAAAAATAAGAATTAATAAAAATGACCAAGTATAATTACAGATAAGCAGCAATATGCATGAAATAATGGATATTAATTTCTGTTTCCTTATTAAGAAAGTTGTTATAGTTTATTAATATAATTAATAAGATATGTGGTTTTATTTCATATACTGATACTGATTATATTTAAGACTATAGTCAAAAGCTTAAGATTATAACCTAGTTTATATTTATATATCTGTATATGCATAAATGCATACATAGTTTATATTAATAATTCTTTTTATATAAACTATCTTATGAATGATGTGTGAAGTGAGTAAAATTGAATTTGAGTCTTTTTATGTAGAATGACTATGATACTTTTGCCTAGATTAGTAGAAATTCCTTTTAGACACCAAAAATACTTAAGGCAAGTCAAATCCTGTAAGTCATCTCTGACACCTTCTTGCAGGCTCCACAATTCCCCACACTTTGCATTCTCCCGCATTGCAATAAGTAGTATGTATATTGCTTCACTTCTATCCCACAAGGAAGAAATTATTATTATCCCTATTTTAAAGATAAATTATTCTGCTAATTCTCCAAGCTACTGAGAAATGAATTTTTAAAAATAGGAAGAAAATGCTCAAATGTGGAGGGGAATAGGAGAGGAGCAAAGGGAAAGGAAAGAAAGGAAAAGTTTAAAAAAGTGAGAAAAGAAGGAAAAAACAGAAACAAAGCTTTTGTAAATGGGGAAAGGAAAGAGGGGTTGAAGGGAGGGTGGGAGAATGGGAAGGAAAAGAATCAAGTTATATCTTGTACAGGTACAAATTCTCTATGATGAATGTAATCATTATGTATATCTAAAATGTACCAATAAAATCTAATTGAAAAAAATGTGTCCTTACTCTTAAACTAAAAGCTAATTTCCTGATAGCTGTTTTTTTTTTTTTAGCTAAGTAATTTTACAATGTTGACTCTATTCCTTGCTTTAGATATATGTATGATTTATACCTTTTAACCTAACAAATATTCTGAAGAATATTTATAACTTTGTCTTTCCTGAATGCAAAATAATAAAATTAGGATATCTTTTATGCCTGACCTATCTTTGGTTCTCAAGTGGCCATTAGGTCACAAAAATTTGCCCTTTCATCCTAAAAAATAAAGGGTAATAAAAATAATTAGGTTTATCTAAATTTCTTTAAATTTTAAATAAGTAAAACTCGTGAGAATTTTGTCTACCAAACTTAGTATTAAAATAACCTAACAAATTAAAAATAGAATTTATCATCCAGTTATAGGTAAAAATATGCAAATATATACCTTGCAATGATAGAATACTTTTTAAGTTAAAAGAAACATATTTAAACACAATGACTGATAAAATAGCTAGCCAATAAATGATTTTTTTCAGATTTTTTTTTTTTAATTTCTGAGACTGTCTCACTATGCAGTTCAGGCTGGCCTTGAGCACACTTTGTAGCCCTGGCTAGTCTCGAACTTGCAATGATGCTCCTGCCTCAGCCTGCCGAGTGCTGGGATTACAGGCGTGTGCTACCATGCCTGACATTTTTCAGGATTTTAAGTGAACAAATCCTTTTTCCTTTTTTCATGAAGTTTCTGGGTAGGTCCTAAAGGTACTTATTTAATTTCATGGGAATGGTCAGGAGTTCATTGCTTTTTCAGGCTTTCACTAGATCTAGTGACTAAAGCACAGCTATTTGGTGTAAAAGCTATATCAGCAATAACAAAACCTGTACATGCATACTTCAATTGGCTTAATTTTATATCTCCACTAAACTTCATGCTTCTTTGTGCTATACAAACTGTCCTATTGACCAAAACTGCTCACCACTTTTTAGCTAATGGGCTAACCTCCTACGAAAAATTACTGTTTTTCCCTTTCACACTATCTGGTGTGAGGTGCAGTAAACCCAGTCATGCTTCTTCTCACTTGAAGATGGAAATACTTACAGCTGCTTACTTCATTATGGAATTCTCCACAGCCTGCATAACCCTTCAGAGACATTTCAGCACATTTTTACAGGAAGTGTTTAACTCTACTCAACAACTCGCTTACCTCAGAGGGACACGGTGTGCTCACTCCTTTTGTCACAACTGATACTTTTGCTCCCAATGCAATCTGTGCCCTTTGAGGGTACTACTTCATATGTAGGCATCATATATCAATGTCACATCCTAATATCCTGTAAGTTTAGGATAATTTTAGAGGATTTTAGATATTTAAAATTACCATTCAGGGGCTGGGGATTTAGCTCAGCGGCAAAGGCGCTTGCCTGGCAAGCGCAAGGTCGTGAGTTCGGTTCCTGGTACCGGAGAAAAACAAAAAAACAAAACAAACAAAAAAATAAAAAATAAAATTACCATTCCTCCAGAAAATTGTGTTTCTGTAAAAATATTTTTTAAATTATCACAATATCACTCGTTTACTTTCAAAATGAGGCACACACCAGATACTTTGTAGAACTCACAGAAGGACTCTCTTTATGCGTATTAGGCAAGCCGTTGATTTTCATATTAAGAATAATGAAACAGGGCTGGGGATTTAGCTCAGCGGCACAGCGCCTGCCTGGCAAGTGCAAAGTCATGAGATTGATTCCTGGTACTGGAAAAAAAAAATCAAAAAAACCAAAAAACAAAATATAGAACCTTTATTTTTAAAAAAAAAAGAATAATGAAACGGGCAAAAATGATTAAAAGCTTGCTTCTAAACCCGAGAAAAAGTCATAAACAACATAACTTCTACTTTAAACCCTAACAAGCTATTCTAATTTCAGTAGCTAGGGTTGTTATAGGCGATCAATCACACTAGCCTTGATTTTCTCTTAACTCTTCAAGGAGAATTTTTTGTTACAACAAATACTTCTTGCTATGTCTATATATTATGAAATAAACACAACAGATGACATTTTTAAAAAGTCACTTGTTTCCTGGACCAATAATCATTTCATTTATGGCAACTGTTAGTGTTCCAGTTAACTAATGTGTCCTGTCCAGTTTCAAATGCTACTGTACCACCACTGTCATTGTAGAGGATTCAACGACTCATCCTGCAACAGAGCAGATGAACAGCATAGAGTAATGCTAGCCCTACTACAGAGTATATTCTCTCAAAAAAGTCTTGGCATTGGTAAAAATCTGGCTATCACTGGTTCATGTTCTGTAGCCTGACTTCACCTCCCCTTGGCTACAAAGGAAGCAGTAAGGAAGAAATAAACAGCCCCTAGCAGCTGGGAGCTGGCCTGATCCTAACAGTTGGGCCTGGCTGTTCTCCTGCTAAAGAGTTTCACAGAACAGCAGTACCAGACAACATGAATGACTGCTGCTTCTTTAGTTATACCTTTATCTTTCCTTTAATAGTCTCTCTGGAGGAGATTTACTGAAATACCCAGCTGTGGAATTATTGCACCTCTTCATCAGCTCCAATCCAGAGCAAAGCCTTACTTCCTTAGGTACTCCCCAAAAGTACTTAAGGCAAGTCAAATCCTGGAAGTCATTTCTAACACCTTCTTGTTCAGGCTCCACAATTCCCCACAATTTGCATTCTCCCTCACTGCAATGAGTAATATATATACATATATATATATATATATATATATATATATATGTATATATATATTCCTTCATTTCTATCCCACAAGGAAGAAATTATTATCATCCCTATTTTACAGATAAAGTGTGACATAGAATTTAAAATTACCCAGTTAGTAAGCTGAGAAATGCACCCAAGAACCCAGGACTGGCTTTTTGCATTATGCCACACTGCCATAAAAGGAGTGTATAATGGGAGATTTATGAGGTAACTGGAAATTCCTTTAGAAAAAATTCCACTTTTCAACAGGTAACATCTTACTGTTCATTAATATATTGGCATACTATCCCCCAAGATTATCACTGGTCAATTCTAAATGTGTGTGTGTGTGTGTGTGTGTGTGTGTGCGCGCGCGCGCGCGCTCTGGTTGGGTGGAGTGTGATGCATCTTGATATCTCATATAGTTTGTTCTACCCCTGTACTTGGTTACTAGAACCACTGTAACCATATTTACACAGAACAAAAACAGGCAAACCTCTTTCTTCAGGCCCCTTCCAAGCTGACGCTATTAGCTGAGAAGCTCAGCAGCAAGGCTGCTGCTAGCTCAGCTCAGAAGTTCCTAGGGAGTATGAAGGGAGGGGCCAGAGCTACCACTGCAGAACTTCTATTTAGTGCTGACAGAGGAGAATCAGCAGTCAGTCTCCCAGCAAGAATAAATTCTTACTGTCGTCAGCCTCCTGCCCACCTTGCACTGGACAGAGGGTAGAGGGAGATTTAAACGGGCTACAAGATATGGCTTCTCCTCTGGAAAAGCCCAATGGATAAGGCCTCTCTCTCTCCCATCTCAGACCAAGTGTTGAGGTGCTAAAGGAAACACTCCTGGGGAGAGGGGGAGAGGGGGATTGATGGGCTGGCTGATGGGGGCATGCAGTCTAGCCATGAAGGCCCTCAGATGAAGTGTGAGCATTCATTGACCTAGGACTGTCTGCTCTAGGAAAATTACCAGGCCAAAAAGAATAGTCTCCAGGGGTATGGAGGAGGGGGTATGGGAGGAGAAGAACAGAATTCTAGCCATTTTTATGCAGCAGAAGCTTTAGAGACAGCAGTCTGAAGTGTGCATTTGGAAAACAGGAGAGTTTGCCTAGAGGCTGCATTTGTTTAAGAGAATTTTATTTGGATTAGACTTTCATTCTGGATGGTTTGGTGAGCAGGTGACAGCTTGCATCAGTAACAGAAGAGCTAAAGTTGCTTCTAGCCACCCCTACTTTCAGGTAGCCTGAGAGGGGCTCCTTCTTGAGCCAGCCAGGCAAGAGAGAAACCCCTAGAAAGATGAGACCAAGGAGAAGGATCTGGAGTCTTGAGAAGGGGCCAGCAGGGGACAAATTATCTTACACACCGTAGTTCCTTAAGAATCACCTGACATTGGCCGGGCGTGATGGCACACGCCTGTAATCCCAGCACTCGGAAGGCTGAGGCAGGAGGATCGTTGCGAGTTCAAGGCCAGCCTGGGCTACAAAGTGAGCGCAAGTTCCCCTTGAACTGCATAGCGAGACCCTGTTTCAAAAAAAAAAAAAAAGAATCACCTGACATTATGGTTTGTGTCTAGATGTCCCCCCAAAGCCACATGCAGTCTGGAGTGGGCTTCCAGAGTTTTTGATTGATTCATGGTCCAATGGGATTATGCGTGTGAGTGCTGGGTTTATGGGTGTGAATACTACACCCATCTGGGGCAGCAGCCTGCATACAATAAAAGGGAGGGAAGGAGGTTTGCTCGCTGCTCCTCCCTTTTGCTTTTGTTGCTTTGTGGCTTCCCTAGCCATAAACTGTTGCCCTCTGCCATGCCACCCTGCCTTGGGGCCAACTGAGTATGGACTGAAACCTTCACAAACTGTGAGCTAAATAAACCTTTCCTTCCTTAATTTTGTGTGTCAGGTATTTTGTCCCAGCAATGAAAGAACAGTAACAGAGACACCTGATAAAAAAGAATTAGCTGGGACAGTAGCTGTTAATGGGCTCCCCAAGAACATACTCAGGATCTTCTCACAAGGGCACTGTGATAGTAGGGGCAGGAGTGTGTGCTAGATAGGTCCTACCTGCAGGAGATAGAAGGATCAGGCACTATACTATGATCTAGTGTCTTGGTATGGCTGGCCTTTATTAAATAATCAGAGAACATCACAGATGTAGTAGAGGAGTAGGACCACTGAAGTGATGCATGGGATCTTTGATCCTTCAATCTTTGACATAGGATGTTAGAGTAGAAAGCTGCCTTGGCCTATCTAGACTCCTATTCTATTGTATATCCCTCAGCTACCAGCCAGTTTCTGCTCCTCCTCATGGAAAACTCCAACCCCAACAAAGACACAATGGCTCTTTCTCCGTCTTCAGCAGCCCAGCTGATATGGTCTGCATTTTTAAAAAGAATCTTCCTTCATCTCCTCTCCAAACAGGAGATAATGAATAAGAAAGAAAGTATCAATTAAAATCCAATGAAAACATTTCTAAGGCACTGACAAATTTTATTAGAGCTCCTCACTGGATGGACAATGCCATTTCCCAAAGTGTTTTAGAGAATGCCAATTCCACTGGATGGTGAAAGTGAAATGCAAAAAAATAGTGTTTTGCAAGCAAATACCTCTGGGAAGGGCTAGTACTATAGTTTGAATATAGTTGATCTCCAAAACTCATACTGAAATTTGATTCCCAATGTAATGGTGTTGAGGGAAGGGCTCTGGGAAGGGCTAGTACTATAGTTTGAATATAGTTGATCTCCAAAACTCATACTGAAATTTGATTCCCAATGTAATGGTATGTTGAGGGTGACAGGATCTTTAAGAACTGATTAGGTAGTCAAGAGGGTTTAATATTTTTCTTGCGGGATTGAGTTCTAACTCTTCTGGGACTGTATTAGTTATTACAGGAGTGGGTTATGGTAAAGTTAGGCTGAAACTTGTGTTTTGCCTCTTCTGTTCGTGCCTGCCTATGCTTCCACTTTCCACAATCAGCTGAAAGTGGAAGCATGAGACCCTCACTTGAATAAGCTCTTGGACTTTCTAGCCTCCAGGAGGATGAGCCAATAAATCTCTGTCCCTTAAAAATACTCAGTATCAACATTTTTTTTTTTTTTGGTACCGGAAATCGAACTCAGGACCTTGTGCTTGCCAGGCAGGCACTTGTGCCACTGAACTATATCCTCGGCCCTCAAGATTTTGTTATGTCAACATAAAATAGACTAAGACAACTGGGTTAACCAAAATTTCTTTTAGAAAGTGTAACTAAGATGTTCATAGAACATCTACTATGCTAATATGCATTATTATGGTCTGTAAAAGACAGAGAGAACAGGATTTGCAGCACAGTGCCATTTATTTGTCTAGCACTTACTGTATACTAGGCTCTACACTAAGTGTTTTACACATATAAATCCTATTTCATCTTCAGCATTTAAAATAGATGCTCCTTTTATCTTTATTCCATAGATGAAGAAATTGAGATGCAGAGCGGTTCAGTCACCCATCCAACATCATAGTTAATAATTAGAAAAGCTGATAGTTTGAGGGATTACACTAGAGGTTATTGATTGGATCAGTGTGGCAGAAATTGTATAGGTGTTCACAGAGCCCATACCCTCTTCTTATAGGGAACAGGTTAAATTACATTTCTGAGACTCCTTTGCAATGAGTTGGTCATTCCTTAGCTGCAGAATGTTAGCAGAGTTGTTTCAGTTCTCTGCAGCCTGAAGAAGTTAACAGTAGGGATGCCTCCTCTATATTCTCTCTTCCCACAACTATAAAGTATGGGAAAATTATACTATGAAATGAGATTAGATCTCTGAATAACTATGTAGATTAGAGCCTGCCAGTTCACCTCATCCCACCCTTGGACTGTGACATGGATAAGAAATCATTGTTGATTTATTAAACCACTGAGATACTGGTGTTGTTTGTTATAATATCTGCCCTAACCTACCATGACCAACACAATCAAGACATTCTTTTTCCTATAACTTCTCTTGGGACAAAGTGTCTGAAGCATTTGTTTACACTGAAGAATGGCAGTGTAGTATAGTAAGCACTAGTTTCAAAATCGGTAAAAACTAAATTCAAATCTGCACCAGCTCTGTAATTTTGGGCAAGTTACTTAACTTTTCTGAGCTTCTGCTGCCTACAAGTTGAAATGTTAATGTCCAACTCACAGAATAGGTGTGCAGACTAAATAAGTTCATGTGCAGAAAGCGCCTGACCAGAGTAGATGCTCATGCTAGAAAAAGTAGCTATTTTCATTACAAAGAAGCCTTGCCACTTTGCCTGACACATAATAATAAACACCTGATCAATAGCATCTCCCTTCCTGTAATTCTTTCCTGTGTCCCAATAGCATAAGGGCCAGTTTGTCTTGGCTTGGGAGACACCTTGTCTGAATTAACTATCTATTCAGCTCTCTCCTGGCTACTGTCTTCTTGGTAGTGCCATCTCTTACCTCGTCCTTAGGAACTTGTCCACTCTCCATCCTCATCCTAGTACAGACAAATGTCAAATCCCCAAGTGCAGCTACACTTTGGTAAGGACCTGCCTTTTTAGGAGGCTTTGCAGGGTGAATTATTCCTCCACTAGGCTTCAGCTCTCAGCTCCACTCCTGTGGAGTTTCCTAGGCTGGATCCTTTGGCTAGAAATAAGCAAGACTATGTTATCTCCTTCTGCTCCCAGTGTTCAATTTAATGCTAGCTTCAGCGCAGTGACCATGTGTGGACTGAGTGTCAGCTAACCTGGTGCCACTGAATGCTGCAAAAAGGCAAGCCCAAGCCCTGTAAAAAACAGAAGTTGCATAACTGCCAGCAGAGGGCGGGTGTGTGGGTAGGTAGGGGGCAGTGCTTGCCGCAAAGAAAATTCTGATGCTAAGAAGATTCTTGATCTATGGCAATGTTTAATGTTTCTTGACTCCAGAGATAACATAGTCTTGCTTATTTCTAGCCAATGATCTTGCTTATTTCTGGACAATGATCTGGAAAATTGACCTTACATATGCCCACCTCTTTCTAGAGCAGGCAGAGCAAATGTTACTTGTGGCCTGCCCATGGCCATGCATTCTCAGTCCCTACTGTCACCACCACATAAAAGGAAAGAAAATATATTAAAAGCTCGGCTATTTTTAATTCTCCATTTCTCCAAAGTTGGCCTGAATCTCTCAATTGTTTTTCCTCATCCCTCTGTACTGGAGTTTTCATTGATCTGAGACACTCTCACACCCTTAGGCCTCTGACAAATCTCCTGAGGTAACATCTTTAGTGGGTTAACTGGTGGGTGTCGATGAGGAGCATGTTGTTGCTGAAGGTATGGAGGGCCTTCCCTCAGGCCCTGTGGGCTATGACTGCTTCCCCAGCTCTTGCCAGTATTTCCTGCTATTCTTGACTCCAGGGCTCATGGGCATCTAGACCATTCTGCCCTCTGTGGGAATAAGACCAGTGTGTCTTAAGCCCTTGAAGAATTCCAAGTGGGAACCAACACTGAAAGCACTTTCTGGAGGTCTCAAAGGTTTCAGGGCTGATCACATTGGACCCAGGCTGAGTCAAAGATCCATGGACAGAAACCTTTAGAAGGTGCCATCGCGCTCATCAGGGCAGGCACCTAATAGGAGCCCTTGTCCACCCGGAAGTTAAGAACAAATCCTCCTAAGCCTATTCTCTAGAAGGCAGACAAAAACCATTTGTAGCTAATAGTTACAGAGTGCTTGACAATGCCCATCCCTGTTCTAACTACTTCATAATTACACATTGAATCTGTGAAACACTCTTATAAGGAAGGTGCTATTGTTATCCCCATCTTACAGGGAAGGCAACTGAGGCAAAGTTTCATAGCTGGAAATACACAGAAACACGTTTTGAACTAGACAATCTGCCTCCAGATCCCACTTGTAACTACTACGCACACCACCTGGCTAGCGTGTCTCTGCATAGATGAGGGTCCTCTTCTGCCTTCCACCTCCTGAGTTAGTCCTTCTTCACACAATATCTGGTTCCCAATGTCTGTAAACTATCCACCTCAGAGAAAATCCTAGTGTTTTGCATTACTTACACCATGGGACAGTGTGACCTTACGGTACGAATCAGGAAGACCCTCCCAGGAATTTGAGGAGGGCCAGGAAAGGAAAGGAGGAAGGGTAGTAAAATGAAATAACTGAAGAAGGAAACAGTCAGTAACGTCACTGGAGAGGAGATGAGAATCCCTTCCTCTCCCCAGACAATACAACTGCTGCCGCATCGGACATACACGTGTGTGCACACACTCACATGCATTTTTTTTTTTTTTTGCTCAATTCTTCCAGCAGAAGGACAGGAAAGGGCTGCCAGAAAAGATATTGATTGTTAGGTAAGACCGTTGGTAGACATGTCCTACAGCTCTGCTTTTGGAATAGGGTAAAGCACTGGGCGCTGGGCAACCTGAAGAACCCCTGGGGCTCACAGAACACCTCCCCTAAGGACAGATGCTGAGAAAACTCCAGGCTGCTCTGCAGGACTGGCTCAGTCAACATGCTGTGAGCATAGCTTTGTGGACAGCCTCTTGGGCTTCCATTCTGGAACTTTCCCAAGGAAGACTCAATAGGGATATCCAGAAGAAGCCTCATTCCTTCTTGACTCTATTTATCCTGCAGGACCCTCTCCACCTTATAAACCAGCGGCCTACCTGTTAGTAGAACTCAGCCTCCAGTTTCTTAGGTTTTGATTGCTCTGCATAAAAGTACAGACCTAGTGAGCCCTCAGTTCCTCAAGAATAAGCTGGCTGAACAGTAACCAAAGCCTTCCCTTTATGCTTCTCCCAGTGTTTCAGCATCTTGTGTTTTTAGGGTCTGTTCTCCTCACACCATCATCACCTTGGAAACTGGCACCTACTCTTCTTACTTTTATAGGCACACGGTCTCGTATGTGTCACTTGTGTGACCCAGTTCTCTCATTTGCAAAATGAAGATAATACAGTTCCATATATCTCCTAGAAGTTTTTGAGAATCTGATGAGAAAGTTCTGAATGCTCTGGTCAAGTACGAAACAATGCTGTCTGTGCTAAGAAACACATCTGTTTCACCCACCAGGCTTTCCACTTCCGTCTGCCTGCTGGTTCCTTTCCTCATACCTAGCAGAGTACTTTGCGCATAGCACATACTCAGTAAAAGCATGCCTCATGAATTCAGTGTATGACTGGGAACATAGTATTTTAGGACTGCAAATGACTATCAAGCCTCTGCTACCATATGATGCTTCACAGTCCTGTCCTTAGACTAGGCCCTTGCCATAGTTCCTAAAAGCAGCCCTGAGTGACACCAAACGAAGCCCAAGATGCTCAGTTGTTTTTAAAAGGATACAGTGAGAGTATGTATATGCTGGGCCATGTGGAGATTGGATCAAGGCAAAATTTCTCCCCCCCCCATTAATGACAAGGAGGGGGCAAGGGTAACACCTAAATCAACACTGTGATGGTAAAGGATGATGGAGGAATAGTAGAAAACATACTATCTTTTGCCTCTAGCTCTTTGCCCATTACACACCATTTCCGATCCAGTCAGTGCAAGCACAGTGACGGAAGAAAAGCAGCAGGCAGATGGTCTGAGACTCAAGAAAAGGGAAAGGATCAAAGACTCATAGACCTGGATGAGACCTTTGAGCCGTCCCCACTTCACAGTTGAGGCTCAGTAACCTGAACTGATTCATCCGGTCACAGAACCAGGACAGGACACTGCCATGACTGGAACCCAAGAAGTCCAACTCACCGTCCAGGGTACATGTTATTCTCTAGCCTCCCACCCAGAGGAATGGTTAGTTATTATTTTATATCCCCTACTTAATTTTATGTTCACAGCAATTCCAGAGCTTGGCAGGACAAGGGTTGTCATTCCCATTTGATGCCAAAGGAAACGGGCCCAGAAGGATTTTTGTATTGATGGTCACATATATTAGTAGCAAGACCAAGGAGTATAATCTAATAATACTCCTTCCAGCACAGCTTCATGGCTAAGAGTAATGCAGCTGAAGTCACACAGACCTAGATCTGAATTTCAGTCCCACAGTTTACTGTCCATGAGACTTAGCATCCTTTTGAGGCTTGATGTTCTCAGCTATCAGCTGCAGTGATGGTGAACCCTTTAGAGCTTTCAGTGATAGACACAGCCTGCTGCAGCGCGTGTGCCATAGGTTCGCCACCACTGAATTAAAGAATGATGATAGTATTCACATCCCTGAGCTATTGCGAGCATTGCGTAAAACAAAGATGGTATTGCGTAAAACATCCTGGCATGGCTGGAGGCACGTAGTAAGTATCTCAGTAATTCTTTCTTTCTCTCTTTATCCTCCCAAACTCAGTGCTTCTCTCTTCAGAAAGAATCCAGTGGGAGGAGGAGGGAAGGAGAAGTTAATAACAAATGCTGAGAAGTGAGCTTTGAAACACATAACCGGCAGCATTCTCCTATCAGCTAGCTCTGGCCTCCCCTCTCCCTCCCTCATCCCACCAAGGACACTGAACAAAAGAGTATCCGGAGAGGACTGGCACTCCCCGTGCCATTTGTGATGCTGGGCAGGCAGCCTGCAAAATCTTTAAATACATTTTTTAAAAAAATCAGCAAATCCCAATTGCCTGACCTTGGAGACAATGAGACAGACAGATAGACAGCAGATGTAGACAAATGAGCCAGGAGGACCGAAGGCTCCATGGCCTGGGAGTGGGGGAGGACACAGAAGCAAAGATGAAAGCAAGGAGATAAATCTGCATAAATACGGATGCTCACCACATGATGGAGCCTCTTTTCCCCAAGACAGACAGTCAAGCAGCTTTGTGAACTAGTAGCATGAGGCCTGTATGTCTCTTAGTACCACTGAAACCAAGGTCAGTGTCAGGTTCTGACACTGGCTCGTAAGAACCTAGCCTGTACGAGTGTGGCTGAGAAGGGAAACAGAAATGACAAGCAATTGCTCTTTCTCAGAAGCCCTTCCTTTTCATGGCCCATATACTTCTCAGCTTGTCTCCCATCTATATCATTTTTCCTATTGCAGAAAACTGGCCTGGCTCTGCCTTGGGACTACTACAAGGGAATGCTATCCCCTAGCAATAAAATAGGTCAAAGTTAGCCTGGAAACTGGTATTCCTTCCTGATTTCTTCTTTTGTCATGATTCAAGTATAACAGTTGATCTTTAAACTATGACCATTGCTTCTCTTATGGAAGCAGGCTCCCAACCAGATACTAATCCTCTTCCAGATGAGCCAGGCTGCGTTAAGCTGATCAGTCTCCTGCAATCACAGCTGAAGCAGATGAAAGCAGGCTTTGTAGGCACTTACCTGCTGAGGACTCTTCAGCCTAGTGTTTGGGTTGTCTTCAACCAAACAGTATTCCTGCCTTTGGGTTCATTCCCTGTGTCCATATACAAGAAGCACAGTTCCCTTAAGCCAGTAATTAGGTGTCTTGGCCTTTAGATTTCTAAGCTATGTAGTCCACCTCCTAGGAAAGCTAGGTGAATCTCTGGCCTGCTGTAGCACTGGCTCTCTCAGTATAGGAACTAAACTCCTCCTTTATCCTTGAGTGAATGGGGAAGCTAGTCTCGCTGGATCCAGGACAGTCAGGCCAGTACATTACTGATTGAGTTTCTGGGGTCAAGTTCTCAGCACAAAGATAGGAAGTATTTGGTTCATGAGAGATCTACCCTCACAACCAATTAATGCTGCTATAAAGAGGGCTTGTGGCAGTTGGTTCACTCTCCTGCCCTCCTGCCTTCTGCCTTGTGAAGACATTGTATTCCACCTTTATGGAGCATGCAGCAATCCAGACACCTTGAAACCAGAAACGGAACATGATGGTACCTTAATCTTGAACTTCTCAGCCCCTAGAAAGCTTTTTATAAATTACCCAGTTTGTGGTAAGAAAGCTTTTATAAGAAAAGCTTCTTAAAAGAGCAGAAAGTTACTAGTTATTTTTTGTAAGAAACTTTTCTTATTTTTTGTAAGAAAGCTTTTTATAAATTACCCAGTTTGTGGTGTTCTGTTACAGCAGCACAAAATGGACTAAGACACTAGGTGTTTGGCTTCTGGGCTCTTAATATTCCCAGCTCACTATCATTTCCTTGTATAAGAAAAAGGTGAAGCAGAAACAAGGAAAAATATCTGCTGCACAGATATTTGTTACCAGACACGGTCTTGAGAACTTTCTTATATTGTATCCCATTTAGTTCTATTTTCTCTTTGTACTGGGGGATGTGCTTCAGTTGCAAAGAATTTCATTGATTAGAATTCTATTAGAGTCACATTTTCACCATCAGTTCACACAGGACCCACTTCATTTTATTTTATTTCTATTTTATTTCATTTAATTTTCTTTCCCTCTTTATCACTTTTCCCAGTCTCATCCCCTTTCCTGATGTACAGTCACTCTGTTTGTCTTGAATAAATAGTATTATTCAGTATTATTCTGTACATCTCTTTCTCTTTCTATATATAACCTGGTAAATATAGAGAGCTAGTTCTATTGCTATCTGTGGATTTACTGTGTTTCATTTTAACTATGGCACGGTATTCCACAATTTCCATGTGCTGTATTTTGTTTTATTTATCCATTCTCCTGCTGATGCTTATGTAGGATTGCTTCCAGTTCCAACCTATTACTGTACAATGTTGCAACAAATACATTGATGTAAGCCGCTTGTGGGCCCGTGAGAGCAATTCTTGGGATATGTATATACTTAGAAGTAGAATTTCTCTGTCATAGGGTACATACAAATTCAAATCTCTAAAACACTTCCAAATTCCTCTCCAAAGTGGCTGTGTCCATTAACATAGTCCGTAGCACTGTGAGGATCCCTGTCTCCCTATTTGTTACCAATTTATTAGCTTATTCTTTTGAAGTATTTTGCCAGTCCGATGTGTATAAAATAGTAACTTTCTGCTCTTTTAATTTGTCTTTCCTTGACTGTAATAGGTGGAATAGTTCTTCAGATGATTATTATCTATTTATTTGTGCTTTCCCTTCTGTAATGTGCTTATTCATATATTTATGTTTTTTCCATCAGGTTTCTTATCTCCTTCTTGCCCTTAATATTGTGGATATTCATTTTTTTGCCCATATATTTCACAAATACTTTTCCCAATCTGTCATTTTTCTCTTTTTTGTCCTCAGTAAAACAGAAATCTTTACTGTTAATGAGCAATATTTAAACCCATCTACTAATAATTGTACAGGTTGCCTTTCATGTTTAAATTTCCACTACTTACAGAGTTTATTTTGTATATAACATGAGATAAACACTTAATCCCGCTGATTCCAATTTCATGACATTATGCCAGTTATACCTATTACGGCCCCTTCCTGTGGCTCTCAGTTCATGAGCAGTAAATTGAGACATTCACAGAGCTGACTGTTCAGAGCCCTAAAGAGGGATTCTAGTGGAGTTTATGATGCAGAGCCTGCCTTCAGGAAATGTGCCATCTAGCTGGTAAAATATTCCATTGATAAAAGAAAAAGATTTGAGAGTATACACAAAGCCATAAATAGGCTAGGATTTTAAAGACTTTGGAAGCAAAGAATACAAATTCAGAGAACTAAAAGGGAATAGTACCCACTGCTAGGCTGGGGTGGATAAAAAGGCTAGACTAGAGGGACAGGGACACCACCTGATAGTGTGACTCTGAAATGCTCATCCAATCAAGCTAGCTCCGTGTATTTGCTCCAGAATAAAAATGCAGATAGGAGACCCAGAGACTTCAGCTTGCGCCCTGACCTGGTCTTGCCGGTGAACTCAGGTTTCCTTCTCTCTGTATTGCTCCTCAGCCCCAGGGTACCAATTAAGGAGGAAGCAAAGTCAGTTCTGACTACATTCCAGGTATCCAATCCACAAAACTCCCTGAATCAGCTGTCTCCCTTCACAGACGTGGGTTGAAATGAAGAGAACTATTTATAAAATAATAATAGTAGTAATAATAATTATTATAACTTCACAGCCCTTCTAAGACCCCCATTTTCTGTATTAATATGCTCAACCTTGGTGACCAATGGGAAGAAAAGTAGCTGATCAGAGAGATTTTGTGGACTGAATGCCTGGACCCCAGTCACAGAAGACCTCATGGTGTGAGAGCAATAGGATATAAATTCCACACTGAGTTGCCTCCCTTTTTATAGAGGCGTTCCTTCAGCCTAAACTCTTCACTTTCAGTTTATGCCTCTCCTTTCTGTGGCCAGAGAGGAAAAACTATATATAGCTCCAGAGAGCTTCAATACCCCCATTCCCTAGCAGTCCACCTTGCACCACGCTATAAAGGTATAACACCTTGTCCTCCAAACCTGCCCTCCCCGGTGTCTGCACTGCAAAGTACACACAAATTATCACCAATAGGGAAGCCTTATTTAGTGTAGGCTGCATCGAGAGCTGATTTTGCTCCTAGTAATCTTGTTCTGCCTTAGTGGCTTGAGATTCTGGAGGGGTGAGTAGGAGGGGACCGGAAAGGAAGGGGAGGTTGGAGAAGAAAAGCAAAGAGAACTCATCAAAACCAACAAACATAAAAGCTGAAGCTCCCAGCTCCTTAATCCTCCCAGGGCCTACTCCTCACCATGGCAACCAGTAAGCCTCCAGGCCTCCTCACTCCTCAATCCAGTTGTTAGTGAAAGGTGGAGGCTGGCTGCTCTTCCTGAAATGATTTCAATGCTAGGCAGATTAAACTGATCTTGGGGAGATGCAGAACTTGAAAGAAGGAAGTGGCAGAGAGAGGAAAGGCAAGATTGAAAGGAGGAACGCCAAGTTTCCATTAGGCTGAGTCTTTCAGAACTCTATTGCAAAGATAGTGAGAGACGCAAATGCCAACTTGTATTAACCCTCAAGAATCTTGCTAAAGACTGATCCTTCCCACTCTCTTCCCCAGCCCTGTCAGGCATGATTACAGTCTAAGAGAAGCTGCAGCATGTGTAGGTATTAATCAGCTCTTTGCAACACAAAGTGATTTGTTCTCTCTTTAGCCAAAAGCAAGAAGAGGAGGCAGATAGTAAAAGTTGGAAAGGTACCTTGATTCACCTCACCCAGGAGGGAGCTGGCCACTGTTGAGGGTATCACTTTCCAAAGAAACAGGAAGTACCCTCCCCAGGAAAGATTCCTGGCAACGCAACTTCTCTGACCTACAGCTCCGCTTCACCAAGCCTCCCCCAGTGCTGCCACTGCCAGTGTCCTTGTCCGCTTTGTCTGACCCACTACAAGGCACTGGCTGCTAAGGACGGACAGCCATCAGCCAGAGTGAGCAGCCCTTCAAGTCTTCTCACAAGCTGTCTTACTTCCCACTGGGTACTGTTTGGGCAGCTATCTTTCCTAAAAGACTGAGACTGAAGTTGGGCTTGGGGCTGGAGTCAGATTCACTGACCCACACGATGCTCTGGGCCTTGACTTAGAAAGCAGATACAAAGCTAGTCCCTATGTAGCTCACATTGGTTCTACACCGCAGACCTATGGATGAATTCTTAGGTTCTCTTGTAAATTCATGCTTTAAAGCGGAAAGGAAAGGCATTAAGTTGGAGAGGAAGAACTTTGGGGAGGTCTTGGGTGCTTTGTTCATGTGCACACCTAGTAAAGGGTTACTTGTTCATCTTGTTTTCCCACTGGGCTTGATTTCCCAATTTTTGAAATAGACACAATCTGTCTTTAAAAACACAACTTTGCTTCCTTTGCGGTTTCCCTTGTGCCTGATATCTGTACAATCTTCCCCATTGCCCTAGAAAGCAGCTGAGTCCTTGAGTCTGACAAAATAACTACCTCCCCCTTAGACTCAGCCTATAGGATCTTGATGACAGAAATATTCATTTCTGAGCTGGGATGGAATCTTGCTTCACTCACTCACAAATCACTAGACTAAACTCCATGAGGGCAGGAGATTTTGCTCAACACTATGTCTCCACAATACTTCTTGGTGCATAGTAAGTAGTCACTAAAGATTTTTTTAATTAAACCTACTGTGTATATGATCTCAGAGTTTGTTAATCACTTAAACTAATAAAAGCACACAAAGCCCCTATTTATTAAACAACTACTATATTCCAGGGCATATATTAAGTAGCTCACATGCACACTCTAACTTCAAACTTAGGACAACCCTGAGGGATAGCAACTATTATTAATTTCATTCCACAGACGAGAATGCTGAGGCTCAAGGATATTAATTTTTCCAAACTCACATGGTTAACAAATGGCAGAGCCTGGTGCCAAACTCAGATCCCCTGGACTCCAAAAGCTGGACATAAGAAGGGCCATGAGACTAAGGTCACTATTTGGCTTCCTCAAAACCAGTTAAGTTTGCACAGATACAATTCCTTAGGCACATTCTTTGCTCACAACACCAGCAAATTAGTTTTTCCAAGGGGCCTGGGTGGGGACTTGTGAGTTGCTCACTACACTTTTCTACTTGTAAATACCTCTGATATAAGTACAACATTTTTATAGTGTACAGAATCATATGGAGTTCTCTTAGCTATTACCCATTTTGAAGATAAGTACACTGAGGCTCAGAAAGGCTATATCAATTGCCTAGGATGATCCATTCAAACAGTAGTAGAGCTGGTGCTAGATTCTAGAACACCAGATTCTATGATAACAAAGTCCAAGCCCCTGGATTCCCTTGCACATAAAGCATTGGAAACCTCGCTTTGTGTCATATGCTAATTCCCACTAAGAGACTGGCATGAGCTAGGGCAACAGTAGTGTGTCTCCAACTCTCAGTCGAGAAGAAGCCTTACATTTTCCATTATGTGAGAATGAGAAACACATCACCTTGCAGGAAAAACACTTGTATGCCTTTTCCTAAGATATGCTGTCTAAGAATTACCTGGAACAGTGTGGCTGCCCACTGCTAAGAGCAGAGGGATATGTGCTCAGATGCAGTATAAGTTGGCAAGTACTTTCTGTGCTCTTGTTCCCCCTTAACACCTAAATGAGGATTAGAAATGCAGGATTTTCCTTCCTTGCATCTGTACTATTACCCCTTGTAGCACACTTAATCATTTTGAAAGTTCAATTAACAAAGAAAACCGGCCACCATCCTCAGATATGACAATGTTTCTTTTTGAGGTAGGTAGGCACAGGTCATAAAAAGATCACTGGTCCACAGGGCAAAAGGCACGAAATTACTGAGGATTTTGCTCCATCAGAAGTAGGTTTAACCCCTAAGGGGCAAGGAGGCTTTAAATGGATCCCTCAGAGTTCTGCTAGCGATTCCTGTGGCCTTCCTCCTGCTGCGGAACTCTTCTCCGTCACGCCACCCCCAGCCCCAGGCCTCCCGTAGTAACATGCACTGGCTCTCTGGCTCTCCCACTCTCCAGGGACTCTTCTTGAAACAATAACATTGCCTCATCTTCCTTCACTGAATTATTCATATTTGCTGCCTGGGCATGACAAACTTCTCATTAAAAGCCTGGGGTGGGAATGACCTACCTGGCCCAGCCCCAGAGCTAGCCAGAGGTATAGAGTGGCGGGGGTGGGAGCTGCCTGCAAAGGGCCTGCCAGGGGCAGGCCTGAGCACAGAGCCTCAGGACAGGGGACAGAACCTCGGCAGGCTCACAGCCACTGAAGGGCCACAGTGTTGATCTGGACCGTCCTCCTCCTCCAAAGCTGTGGTCCAACCCCGGAAAGCCTACTCCTTCCCCATTGCCTCCCAGTCTCAGGACCTTCTTAGTGCTGAGGAGTCAGAGAGAAAATCCAGTCACAAAACTGAAGAGGCCTCAGCTTCCTGTCTGAGCCCCTGTGACGCTGCTTGGCTGGCACTATGGGACAAGTTATCCCTAACTGTAGCTGGAGGGCCAGGAACCACGTAGGGAGGAGAGCCTGAAGGGGCAGAGGAGATGGAGCTGCTGGTGCTCGCTCTGCCAGGAACAGGCGGGCAGGTCCAGGGCCCTGCCGGCGTTCCCTTCACTGGACCCTCCCTGCAGGAGGGGTGGCCCACAAGCAGCAGGGCTGCAGAGTATGGGCTGTCGGGCCAGGATCTGGGATTCACACCCCAGCTGTGCCTCCTGGAGGGGGTCAGAGAATAGCCACCCATTTATCCTGACACAGCTTCCGGCTCCTTATCTCTAAAACAGGGACAATAATATTGCCTACCTCCAATGACTGCCTAAAACACATGGAAAACAACCAGCGGGTGGCCCAAATGAACAATAAGCAGTGGCTATTTGTCTCATCAGACACCTTGCTCTCCCAAAGCCTGACCTGCTGAGCAATGCGCTTTCAGGCCTGTCCTTCGGGTGCAGCGTGACACTTGCTTGCGGTTTTCCTGAGGCACCCCTTCAGAATATATGCAGATCCATACCTGACCTGTAGGATTTCATGCACACACGTGAGAGGGCTCATGCCCCAGGCAGCCTTGGAAACGGCCGTAGAGACCGGTGCTCCCACCACTCACCCAGCCTCTGCACACAGCAAGGGCAGACAAGCACTGAAGACCCCCTCAGAGAGGCACGAAAGCTGGGGAGCCAGGCCAAGAGGAGCAGACAGAGCCAGGGGCTCCCCTTCCTTCCGCCGGCCTTGGGTATCCAGCCAGCCAGCTGGAGGCGTGGCCCTTCCCCTGGCCACTTACCCAGGACCTGGCTGCTTTGGCTTTCATGTTTGCTGTGCACTTGGGGAGCGACTGAAGACCCCGCCTGAACACTGCAACCCGCGGCGATGGGGCCCAGTCCCTGGCTTTGGCGCCTCTCGGGCCATCAGTGGTTGTTATGGCCTGAACGGCTTTGAAATTCATACGTTGAAGCCCAACATCCACATCCACCACGGTGATATTTGAAGATGGGACACTTGAGAGGCACTTAGGCTCACATGCGGTTAGGAGTGGGCCACACAACACGCAGAAGGGACTAGAATGCTTCTATCCATTCTCTCCCTGTCCCTCTCTTACTCTCTGCTGAGCACAGTGAGCGAGCTGGTCGCCATCTGCCCGCAAGAAGAGGAGGGACTCACCAGGCCCCAGCAACACTGGCGCCCTCGTTTTCAGGTGAGATAAGCTCCCAGACTGTGAGGAACAGTTCTGTTGTCATGGTGTCGCTGGAAACCCTGGCAACTGAGCACTTAGGCCCGGCCCCGCGGAGGCACTGCCACTCAGCCACGGTCAGGTGGGGTGCGCACCAGCACCTCCCATGCGTTCCGTCATTTGTGCACTCACTCAGCAGTACTCAGCCGCCACGTAGCCGTGCCCAGCCCTGTGCCAGATGCTGTGGGGTGCACAGCGGTGAGATGAGCAGGCCCAGCCTCACCCTTGTGGACATTCAAGTCTGGTAAGGAGGCGCATCCATCACGAACCATTCACAGGAATGTGAGATTACAAATTGTGAGAAGCACGATACAATAAATTGAGCACTATGAGTGTGTGATATGATTGGGTAGGAGGCGAGGAAAGAACTCCAAGGTGGTGATGTTTAAGCCTCAAGCCCAAGAAAGAAAATAAGCCAGGCTGCAGTCAGGAGAGACTGGTGCGGATGGAGGTGAGGTTCATCCCTGCCGGAAGTGGGGCCCTGTCCGCAGGCCTGGACATTTGGAAACCGCTTTTGTGTTGGCCGGGTCAGTCTCTCAGATCTGCATGCCTACTGGGTTTCACTTGTTTAACAAACTCTGCTGCCTCCCAGACCTTTGTCAGTCCTAACCTTCAGGCCACAAGTGTCACAGTCACCAGGAAGACTTGAGGAGGTACTGATGTCTGCGCTGCACTGCCCCAGAGACTGTGATTCAGCAGATCTGGGTGGGGCCACCCAAGGATTTGCGTTTCGCTCAAGGCCCCCATGTGGTCCTGATGCTGCATAAACTTGGACAGTTTCTTTATATACTACGTACAGATTGGGGAACATAAGTTGGTGGCAAAATCCCAGCTAGTAAACCAGTGCCTATGTGTAGGACCCTGAGTTAGATAGTGACATTTTCATACAGGCATCTTTACTCTATGCACCTCATTTTTTCAGGTATCAGGCTCTGAAGAGCGTAGATTTTCTACAGCTGGAAAATTTTGAGCATTTGCTTTAGGTTGACCCATGATACTGATATGCCTTGTACCCTCCCAGTTTCAGCATCAAAAGTTCTGTGTCCCAGGAAACCCATCAGTCCTGAGAAAATCAGGATTACTGGTTGCCCAGTTTCCCAGAGAAATGTGCATTTGGAATCACCGATCTCCCTGTGGCCAAGGTGCTCTGTACCTGCTGATGTCCCCTTCTCTTCCACCTGGCAAGAGGTGCATAGAAGGCTTCTTCCTCCTGCTTGCCAGTGGGAACTAACTCTCTCTCTCTCTCTCTCTCTCTCTCTCTCTCTCTCTCTCTCTCTCTCTCCATTTTCTTCCTAGGCAGGTATTATATCAAAAAGGAGCTGTGACAACAACGTAGTAGGTCCTAGCGCACAATCCAAGTGCGGGAGGTGAAATCACAAATGCTTCACCAAGTGCTAAGCCCTGGTCTCAGAAACTATCAGCTGGCAGATTCACAGGGTAATAGAAAAGAAGACATATAGCATCACCATGGCAACCAGCTTCCTAAGGTCCCAGCACCTGCTCCTTTCTACATAAGATTTCCTCAAACATGAATATTGCTTACTTTCTTCTTTTTCTTTTCAATAAACCTGCTAATTTGATTTTCCCTCATTTGTGCTTGATGTTCCCGGAGTAATTTAGTTTCGCCTCAGCAATCCTAGCCCTGCCCCATCTCTCCTAAGCCTTTTCTTCCCATCTCCTTATCCTTCTTTTTCCCTATTCTCTCTCCTCTGTTTTTTCTCTCTGGCCCCACACGTTCTTGTCCCCTCCCCCAATATTTATTTCCCTTCCACGAGCTAAGCCCTCATCCTGGATGCTCCAGCAGCTGCAGTTCTAATGGCCTAGTAAGCACTGCTCTCTGCTCTGGGCATGCTCTAATGCCCACATCCTCTCTTCTGGTTCGCCCCCACTGACAAGCTGGGTGACACAGTGCAGTAAAACCATTTTAGCCCATGGAGCAAATGGAGGGAAAAAAGTGCTCTGGGGTCAAGAATAATAATAGTTACCATTCATTGAGTGCTATGTGCCTGATTCCACTCTAGAGCTTTATGTCTATTATCACATTTAAACTTCATGACATCCTTAATGGCATAAGTATTTTGTATTATCTCATTTAACAAACGGGAAAACAGACTTAGACGGGGTAAGACTTTGGAAGTTGTAGGGCAAGGATTTAAACCCAGGCAGTCTGTCCTCCCCACTTACAACTACTTTCAAAAGAGGTTTCAGGAGGAAGATCTGTCCTGACTCACTGAATGAGAAGCATGAGCTCACGAAAGCCCTGTGCTCATCATTATATGAAGTGTTCCTGGTCAGAAAAGAAGCCCTTGTCAAAGCACCCACGTGTGTATGCACATGTACCTTCTGCTTGAGTCCACAGGAATAGTGGGGCAGAAAGTGGAATGAAGGGGTGGAGAAGTCCTCACTGTGAGCCTCTTTTCTATTCGGACATTCATCCACACACATTTAGCCAACATTTCCTATGAGAGTGTCTGTTCAGCTTATCCTGAGGCTTTGTGTTATTGAAGAGAAACTGTTGGGTGTACATAGCCTTGTCTAGGAAGCCTGGCTCTCCACTTTCCAACTTGGAGCCTGATTCTGGAAATGACACTTATGAATTGACCCAAAACATATCTATGGAAGTGAATGGGTTGCCTGACACAGAGGGGTCAAGTTTCTAGAAGCAAAACATTTCTACATGGCAAAGTTTCATTAACACAAAAGGGAAGTGCTACATTTTTCCAGAGGTGAGGTGGGTATGGAGATACTGAGCCCAGTTCCCTTAGGGTAGGTGACCCAAGGCTGCCCACACCATGTATCTTCTTCCTCCTGGAGAAGGTAGTCTGTGCTTTCCAGATCATTTAATTCTTGTGCTCAAAGTGGAAAACCAGCTCTTAATAAATAAAGCATAGCATATGGTTCTAAACCAGTCTTCCAGGCTGATGAGGCCACTGGGTAAAAAGATGCTGGGACAACATTATTATCATTGTACTGAGACAACACGCAAGTTTACAAGTGAAGGTGGTCCCACCACATAGAGTAAAGACATGATTTGAGTAAGAGGGCAGAGTGCCAAAAAAATTGCCCAGAAATCTGACCATTTCTGTTTCTCCCGCTTATCCTCCTCTCTTTTCTCTCCTCAGCTCTGTCTTTTGCAGAATGAGTTATTGACTAAACAGTGGAAGAAGCAGCCTACATGTGTGTATAACTGAGCTGACTGTGGCTTAATATAGAGACTTTCTTGACCCTACTGCTGAAACTTTACTGCGAAGTGACAACTTGGAAAGGCAGATTGCCTGAGCCTGCACTCCACCAGGAAGAGCTCATGGCTACAAGGTGCAGTGCAGAGCATAGGTGCGCACAGGCATGTCCCGTGGGAAAAGGAATAGGGGAAATATCACAGTGCACAAAGAAAAGGACCAGTTTGGACTTTTGGGGGAAGGCAGCAATGTGACAGGGAACAGCTTGCTTGGGAGCCAATGTTTCTGAGACCTAATCCAAGGTCTGCACTAAGTCTCTGGATTGCACTGAGCCTTTCATTTCACTCTTCTGATCCTTACTATGGCCTTCAGAAGGAGGAGCTTATATGTTATCTTTAATTTCTAACCATTTCTATATTTGATGGTTTTACATGAAACTTTCATCGGGTTGAAACTAGAAATGCAGCCTGCTGAAATGTATCAAATAAATGTTCTGCATCCCACCAACTTGTAACAAACCGTCTTCCCTACTTCTGACAATTAAACACTCTTGAATGCCAGAAACTTCTCTCTCATAGTAACTAGAATGCCTTTTCAGTTTCCACAGGAATAGAATAAAGAGGTAGAGAGAGCCTTTTGGGGTCACTAGAGTCTGTGGTAGGCTCAGTATTCAATCAATACAATGAATATGAGCTAAGACTCTCAAGGTACTGGCCTTTTCAGCACTGATTAATAGCTTCTCCCAGATTTGGTCTCTGATGAGGGCTTATCTCTGACTTTCTCTTCTGACTGCTGCTGATTGCTGTTTGATCTTGAATGGAATCACAACCAACTTTTTGCCAAAATCTGAGCCATCAAAAAAGAAAAAGAAGATGCCACCTCAGATTCTCTCCCCTAAGTAACTCAGGATGAACTGAGATCCCCTGCTTTTACTCCGGTTTCCTCCTGGATGCTTCTCTGTAGTACTAAAGTAGCCATTCATACTCTTTAAATCTTCTACATGGTCTTCTACTCCATTCTAATATGTCATGGATGTGATTCTGTACATAGAGAAAACACAGCCTCCCAAGTGCTTTTGCAGAAGGTGATAAAAATGAGCAGATTTCTTGGCTCTGTGCTACTGCTTGCCTTAAAATGTTAAGACTTCAGCATCCTATTTGTCTCTCTGAAACTGGACCACAATTGAGACTAGATCTACTGGGTATGCAGTTGTGAAATCACATCTGCCTTTGACTCAGCAGTGGGCACAGCGCTGAGGAAAGTGAAGGGATTACAGAACACGTGGGATGTAATACATGGCATAAAGGCAATGTGAAGGTTGCAGAAAGAATCTGACAATGGACAGAAAAGAGAAGTCACATTTCTCAAAGCAACACTCAGTGTCTGATGGTGATGTTGCTGACAGTGCAAGCGTGAGTGGGAGCAAAAGCTGATGTGTGTGACCTGCTGAGATTCAGAGTACCCTGTTGTCTGATTAGCATCTCTGATGACTTTGTAGGAGTACCTGTCATTGATTAGAACTTGTCACTGTTAGCCATATGTAGCATAACTTCATAAAATGAAATCCACATCCCCCCCATACAAAAAGAAGTGGTTCAATCTGGCACTATACATAGACATTTCAGAGAGGTATTGATAATTATCCACTATCCTTTAATCTCAAGGAAACTTAAGGATCTAGTTTGTTCTCACTTGACTGGACTCAGCCAGTTGGGGCTTACCTGGCATTTTCTCCTGAGTTGATGGCCAGTTTATTCGATCTTTGGGGAAAAGGTCTATTCCTGGACAAACTCCATGGAACACAGGCTACAGAAAGTGCAGTTTCTTCCTATTAAAGCCTCCAGAGAATCCTTTGATTCCTACAAAAGCAGGATACTTGTCCTTCTTCACTTTTTACTCACCTCCTGAGATTAGGGGGAGCTGCAGAGCAGAAATCAATTCTTACAATGAATCAATTATTCAGTACTTCTTATTATCCTTTTCCTTTGAAAATGAAGAGACCCATTTTACAGGTGGGAAAAGGAAGGTCTATAACACTGGATTATCTCTGTTTTCTCTACTTGTCATCTTGTATTTCCACTCTCATCTTACCTCCACTTTCCCAAACACAACTATATCATGTTTATAAGGTGGTAAAAATCAAGGTAGACTAGAGCAGAAATGATACGAGTATTCTTTTTTTAAGTTGGTGGTCAGGAAATATTTGGGTGTCTGTCCTATGTCTAATTGCATACTCAATCTCTGGCCTTTCCACTACTCTGTACCTACTTGAGCCTATACTAACCAGCATGTTCAGGGTGTCATCTTCTAGATATCACCTGAGGTCCCCTGCTACCCAGAAAGGGTCAAGGTTGATCTCTTCATTTTAAGGGCTTCATTAGTAAAATACATGTGGAAGTCACAGCCACAAAAGGACTACTCATCACACCCCAATTTTTTCAGGCACAGTCACACTCTTTGACAATAATTGCTAGCAGCAGGGGCATCACCTTCAGTTTAGGAAGGAGAGTTTTGTTCTCTGTACGTGTTTGCCTGCAGTCAAATATATGTGAATACTCAGATGATGAACCTTACAGCAGTGCAAGGTTAGGCTAATTCATTGCTCATAATATTAAAGTTATAATTCTAGGCATATAAAATTTGCAGAGTTAACTATATCCATATTGTTGCTATAGTTTGTGCAAATTCAGCTTTTCATATAATTCTAGGTAGTCACGAACTGAACTTTTCACTACTTTAATGTCCAGTGTCCTACTGCGGCAGATTTTGAATTTATTCAAGTTAAAACCAAAAGAAGAAAGAGAAAGAAAAACAGAAGACAGGAGACTAGATGGATAGAAAGATGAACTAAAAAAGGTGGAAATGGATAGAGGAAGGAAGGAGAAAGAGACAGAAGGAGAATCATAAATAATTGGAGACCACATGGAGAAGCCCCAAAGCTAACAGCGTTGTTAATTCCACCTAACTCTACAGTGAAGAAGGTATTTATTAGCAGTTGCAGAAAAGTATATATGCATCACTGGAGATAATTATGCGATTCAGACATGTGTGTTCTGTAGGTTTGGATTATTGGGAGGATAAGCTTCTTGAGAGGGTGTGATGGATGGAAACGAAGCTCGTTTCTGACTGCTGAAAACTATTATGTTTTCTAGGCCATGTAATTAATGCTTTGCTCAAATGCTGTGAGAGACCCTCAGGCCCTGGAGTGACAACCCATGCAGAAGTCTTCTTTGAGAAGGAAATAAGTACATTACAAACCCTGTAGAATATGAGCTACCTGAGGTATGACTTTTGCTCTGTTCAATATTGTATCTCTGGCACCTAGAAGAGCTAGCATTTTATTTTCACTTAATATATATTTGTTGAATATATGCATGCATGAATTAATGGAAATTAGATCCATTCCATACAGTAAATACTTATTCATTTTTTCAAGTCCTCTTGCTTTTGTTATGTAAGGGATTCTTTCCTTACACAACATGGATTATCACAATCCCCAAATGAGTGAAATAAGATATTCAGGAGCATAATAACAATCAAAAACCAATTTACCTTTGAGGAGCAGCATGACACGATCCTACCATCCCCAAAGAAGAACACTGTGCAGTTATGAGACCAAGAGACAAGGAGAGACAGTGCAAACTCTGTGGAATCCTTGATAAAAGGATTCTGCACAGCTAGTGAATTATTCTAAAGTGCTTCATGGGCTAAGTGATGATTCTGAGGGGCCAGCAGGGGGAAAATGATTCACTCATGGATCCTAGTTGATACAGCTTCCCTAACTGGATCTTCCCACTCTGTTGGCTCTGGACATTGAACAAAGAAGCTAGAGACAAAGGCAGGCGCTTTGCTCACAGGTGCTCACACCTGGTTTGTCTTTGAGGAAGTGGAAGAACTCTCCACTGCCCCCTCCCATTCAGACAACCCAGGTTTTGTCCGCACAACCCAAAACCCTGAAATATTCCATGAAAAGAATGAGGTCAAATCTTTAAAGCATCAAACTTGAACCAGTCACTTTCCAAAAGTCAAGACAGTATTAAATGTGTCTAATGCGTGTTTGAATTCATTCTTTGTTACTCCATCTAAGTCTAGGACTGTGATCCCGCCACCACTACTGCCCTCCTAAAACACTCTGCCCCAGCTCCTACAGTCTAGAGGGCTGAAGAGCTTCCTGCTTCTGCAGCTTATGGTCTTGAGCACCAGAAGTTGAACTCTCACTTTCAAGTAAACTGTCATATAATTAGAAGTTGAAAATGGCCCTGAAAAGAAAAATTCATACACAGCAAAAAAAAAAAAAAATGCACCCTTGTTCCTTAGAAGTCCAACTGATAGGCCCAAGTCATCATCAGGAAATATTTTTTTTTTTTGGTACTGGGAATCGAACTCAGGACCTTGCGCTTGCCAGGCAGGCGCTTGTGCCACTAAGCTATATCCCCGGCCTCTCATCAGGAAATATTTTTAAAGGTATCTATCATATTTCAAAACTCCTCCAACTTCTTCATCCAGTGATTTTTGAGCTAAAGCTCTTAGAGTTGCCTAAGACTAGGGACACAGCCTGGGTACCTTCTGAGGTACCCCTTAGCCTACTTTCTACTTCAAAAATGAGATAAGCAGTATAAGGACCATACCATCTGGGTAATAGGAGTTGGCTCTAGAAACCTATGCCAAATGATTCTCCAACTTTGTCCTTCAAAAATGCAGCCCTAAAGTTGGGCCCAATGGGACACCTCTGAGGCTTACACTCAGGAGCCTGAGGAAGGCAGGTCATACGTTTCAGGCCAGCCTGGGCAATTTAGCAAGACTCAATCTCAAAAGTAAAAAATAACGATAGATCAGGTTATACTCAGTGATACTGCACTTGTGTAGCACGGACAGAGCCCTGGGTTCAATCCCCCATACTATGAAAACAACAAAAAATTTCAGCCCTAGGAGTTACTGGATTTACAAATAACGTCCACCCCCACCCCGGCATGCTGCTGGTCAGATGCAGTGTTGAGGAAGCCTGCTTGTCAGCAGGGTGTAGGTCAATTTTCCCGCACGGTGCTGCAGCACGATGGATGCTTTCCTAGAAGTATTTATGAAAATGTGTCTAATCCACTTCTAGCAGCTCAGTAGCTTTTCATGACAAAATAAAGTATTTTGTCCTGAAAAACATCTGCCTAGTGTCGCTTCTATGCCACCTCAGCACTGCAATGAAGTCAGTTTTCAGACCAGTGAGGCAGCCAATTGCCAAACAGGAAATGGGACAACAGATTTTGGTACACGAAGATTCACATATACCATACTTTGGTAGAGAAGAGAAAAAGGTTATGCGACAAAATTGTGTATGACATTATACCCTTCTCTACCAGAAGGTGCTCAGTCTAACTTCAGAGAGTGTGGGCCTTGCTGTTAGTGCAGGAAACTCTCTGAGGTGCGTCAGCTCCTAGCAGCCACTTACCTTGTTCTTTGTCCCGTCTTCTCTTTTTCACCTAAAGAGTCTGCTCCCAGTAGTACCCTAGGAAAGTTACATTGCTTCGTCGTGCCAGCCAGATATTTGCTCATTGCTGCAGCCTCTCAATAAGAAGGGATCTTTCTTCCCAAGATGCTGACCCTGCCATGCTCTCAACACTCAGGGATCCCGCAGAGTACAAAGGAGGTGAGACCTGAGACAATGGACCAGTCCCCAGGAGCCTACCCCTTCCATTATCCAAGAATTCCACATGACTGTTAGGCCAGGAACCCAAGGAGCAAGGGAACAAAAACTGCCTGCTCGCTTCTCCTTATTGCTAACACCTCAGGCTGGTCTTCAAACTTACCATTTTTCTTTGACAGAGGGATGCAGAGGCAGTGAGCTTAGGGAAGTGTCACCAGGTACTGGGATGCATCTATTAACAAATGTTCCTTATCTGCCTGTACTGTACTGGGATTCGGCAGATAACGTGTCTCCACTCTCAGGGAGCTCTTGACATAGCAGGGGAGAGACGCATGTAAGCTGGCAGCTGTGGCGCAGTGTGAGTGTGCTGAGAAGCAAGAAGGGAAGGGTCCTGGGACAATGGAACAGGGGGTCTTTTAACTCTGACCTGAGGGTGGTGAGGAGAGTTCAAGAGGTCTTCCTTGGCAAAATACCCAGAACCGCAAAGACAGAATAGTCAACTCTAGACTCGTCAATGGAATGAGCAGAGTGACCAAGTCATGCAGGGTCTTCGAGTGCAGCCCAAGAGCAATGGGGAACTGTTGAGGCAGGGGAGGTGACACGATGGCTGTCAGAGAGGAGATGTTACACAGAGGGGACAGTGCACCTCTTAGCACCTGGGCCTGCGCTCTGCCCTGAGGGGTTCAGGAAGACTTGGTTCCTGCCCAAAGAGTAGGTAGGGATTGTGATGCTTAAAGGAAACAAGGAAGAAGGGTAAAGGTGCAGCTAAAGATGTTCCTAGGATGATTAGTATTTTGCTTCCATGGGCCACACAGGCGTTAGTTAAGGCTCATAATATTCTCAGCCCCAAGTCCAAAAGCTCAGCTCACCCATCAATACTTCAGCAAGCGTTCTTGAAAATTCTCTATTTTCCCTCTCATTGTGGTTTGAAAATTCTCTTCCTTAGTAATAACACAGGCAAAAATGACATACTCTACAAGTTCCACACACTGATGCCTTCTTATTAATCCTTCTGTATAGCCAGTGGGCTCCCAGACAAGAGCTTTCAGTCCTCACAAACCCCTCTCTGGCGAGGTTGGGAAAGCCCCAGTGACATTAGGACTAACCCATGCAAAATGGCACTCACCCCCCCCCCCACACACACTCAAATCCAGGACAGCTGGTGGGAGTTTTACTGAAGGACTGAAAACGTTTGGCTTTTCACTGCTGTAATTTAGGAGGGATTGGGAGACTGAAGATATAGGGGAGAGAAAGAGAAAACAGAGGCAGGCATGATGGTGCACACCTATAATCCCAGCACTTCGGAGGCTGAGGCAGGAGGACTGCATTGAGTTCAAGGCCAGCCTGGGCAACATAGTGAGTTCAGGGCCAGCCTGGACTACAGAGCACAAGACCCTGTCTCAGAAATCTAAAGAGAGAGAGAGAGAGAGAGAGAGAGAGAGAGAGAGAGAGAGAGAGAGAGAGAGAGAGAGAGAGAGAGAACAGAGACAGAACGGAGAGAGCAAAAGCAAGATAGAGAGAGTGAGAACAGAGATAAAGAGAAAGTGATGGAGAGAAGAGAGGGAAATGGTCACAGAGGGTGAGGCACAGAAGAGAAACAGAGGACTGAAGGACAAATGAAGGAAAACTTCAGTGGGAGAGGGAGGGTGAGAGAAGGAGAGGAGAGAAAAAGAGGGCCGAAGTCACTCAGTCCCAGAGCGGTTTAGATGATGCACAGGAAAGTCTGAGGAAGAGTCAGGCAGGAAAATAAATGGAGCTGCAAAGCACCTTGACACCACAGCAGATGTGCAGAAGGCAAGGGAGGGCACCATCAGCTTCCTCTCTCCTCCAGCTACTGCTGCAGCCTCTAGGTCCCTGCTCCTTCCGCCCCACACTTCCTCTGAAGCCAGCAGTGCTGTGGTGTCCCAGCCTTGCTCTGCCCTCCCTCTGCTCAGGATAGTGGTCTCTTCCCATGAGCAGGGCTGGGGAAGGGTATGGTGGAAGAAGGGTTTTGAGAACTACAGAGGGCCCCAAGCTCCCCAGAAACGAACTGAGGGAGGGAAGCAGTCAGGAAAAAGAATGCACAACTATGAAGATGAAGGGCTTTGGGGGTAAGCAGACAGACAGACTGCCAGGCAGGCTGACCACACAGGAGAAGGGCTTCAAAGTTCCTCTGTATCGTCCATCCTCCGTGCCCCCATGCAGAGGGTGGGGAGAAGCTGCCCCTGCTCTCAGCCTCCTCCTTACTTCCCCTCTTGAACCTGAAGCTGTCAGCTTAAGAAAACCCAGTGGCTCTGCCTAACCCCTGTGAGGTTTTCTTCCTTCCTTATAAAAATCGTTAGGACTTTACTGTTGGGCCCCAGCGTGGCTCTAGGCTAGTAGGAAAGCTGTTGGTTGGGGGACAGCAGGACCGCCTACGTGCACTCCTCCAGCCGGAGAGTTGGAGGCTGGACAGAACACCTCAGGCTTTCCCCAAGCGGCAGCGGCAGCCCAAGCTCCTCCCTGGCACGTGGCACACAGACAGGCTCTGAACCACACTCTAGCCGCTGGCGACTGTGCCTTTAAATTGCTGCTTTAGGAGGGCGCATCTAGGGGGAGGTGGGAGGGAAGGAAACATCTTCCTACTGGTCTCCCTCCTCCCTCCCTCCAAGACTCTCTCCAGGGTTTGGAGAGTGATTGCTGCCCAAAGAGAATCTTTTCTAGCTCCCTGGCGACAGGCCCTCCGCAGCCCAAGGCAAGCCTGAGCGGGAGCCGCTAGGGTTATCTGTGTCAGGATCATTTCCAGGGGAATAGTTCTGGCCCCTGACTGGTAAAGACAGGGCAGAGGAGAAGAGACAGAAGAGGAGAAAGAGAGAGAGCGCAACTCCCAGCCCGGCCCCTTCGCTCACTGTGAGCAGCCCAAGTTGGAGGAAGGCACTGTACTCTTGGCGTTCCCGCAGGGATAGCCCCTCTCACCTTGGCAGTCAGGCTGAGAAAGGGCTCCAAGGTCCCCGTGGAATGACAACTCTCGTTCCTGCAGCCCTCTCCTTCCTTCTCCTCTGGACCCTGCCAGGGCAGATCCTCCTCAGGTGAGCTGAGCGGGAGTGAGAAGGAGGTGCATGCAAGCACTGGTGGGGGCAGGGGACAGCCAGGACAGCCGGCACAGTTTCCTCTAAGTTTGCAGAAAGAACTCTATCTGGAGGGCTCCAGGGAAGGACACACTCTTCCCCAGTCAGGACCCAGGAGTTTTCCACTGGAGATGTCAGGGACCCAGTGCTGGTAGGAAGGCTTATGCGCCGGTGAGAGTTTTCTGGGTTTGGGTAGTGGTAGCGATGGGTGGCTTGGGTAGGGGCTGGGTACTGAGCCCGACATGGAGGCCGTCTGTCCTGTGGCCCAACTCTGTCTCCCTACCAGCTGGGCCACATACTGCTCAGATCCCTAAAAATGGGAACATTTGGTCAGCTACCTGCTCAAGGGGTTTCAGGTAGCATGGGTTTGCCCGAAGACTACATCAGGATGGAGCTGGGCTACCCAAGCCATGGCCTTCTGCAATCACCCTGCCTGTGCACACATGCCGGCTCACCATCCCTCAAGGCGGACTAAGTGGCAATAAATTCCTGGGCTTGCAGCCAAGGAATTCTTGGAGTTCCTTGTAAATGCCCCCCCCAATTGTTCCTTTCTTGTTAGGCAGGTTGAGCAGAGCAGGAAAGATGGCTGCAGCTTGGGCTGAGCTGGTTATAAGAGGAGCGAGTTCTAAGGTGGAACAAGTGAGTGCCACCACAGGACCCTCCCCCTCTTCTTAACCCAAGGAGTACCCCAGAGCTCTTTGCCTCTGCGGAGCTTCCTGTCCCACTGCTTGTGGGTGCACTGGTTGGCTTTCAGGCAAAGACGCACAACAGGAGAGTAAACTTAGGAGCAAAAAGCAGTTTAAGATGGAATAACAGCTCCTGTATTGACAGAAGAATACAGACCAAAGGGAGAACCCAGCTGGGCCTTGGTGGCTCTCTTGGCGGGGAGGCCGACTCAAGGGCCAAGCTCCAATGGCATCATTTCCACTTGGGCTTGGGGACTGGAGGCAATTAGAGCAAGATGGGCCCTGAGAGAATCTTGAGTCCAAGTCGTTTATTGGATATATGGCAACTAACGGCGGGCAGTGACCTGGCCAATGTTGCTCAGGTACCTAGTTGAATCAGTTTTCCCCTCGCCCAACCCCATAAGAAAGAACATCAGCTCTGGATCCTCCTATGTTCTGTCAGTGTTCTGCCAGGAAGGAAAGAGGAAGAAACAGCTGCACACAGTGACTCCGGGCGCAGGTCCTCAGACAAGGTACCCCAGAAGAGGGGGCCACAGCACGAGTTTGAGCTGAAGACAGCTGAACCTGCAACCTGACTCAGAGTCCTAGGACTGGGACTAGTGGGAGAGGTGACCTGAGAGTGGGGCTAGAGACAATGGAGAGGTCTGGTTTCTCCATGTACAGGGCCATGTGACCTCCCATCAGGCAGGTGGCAGGTGGCCAGCAGCAGCAGCAGCACCTGGCTAGCATGGACATCCTGCGGTGAAATCACAAACTTCTGCTTGGTCCAACCTCTTCAAATTTTCACAGATGGCTTAGGCCACCTGCTCCCATCACTCTGGCTGAGGTCCGGGGTGGCCTCCGTGCCTAGCACAGGGGCTTCCTCTTGCTTAGGGAATTCAAGGAGGCAGGACTCAAAGAGGTCATAGTGGGGCTGCCATTGCTCTTCCCTTACTCTGGTTCCTTGGCTGCTCACCCTGGGCTGCTTGTATCATGTACTGGGATAGATTCAGATTTGAAGTAAATAACTCTTGGTTTGAATTTTGGCTTTACCACTTACTGGCTATATAATCATGAAGTCACTTAACTTCACTGATCCTCGGTCTCCTCATCTATATACAGTCAATTTTTCCATATCCGTGGGATCAACCAAGTGCAGATCAAGAATACATATATATATATTTAAATTGCGAAACTGAGCACAATAATGCATGCCTATATTCCAGCTACTCAGAAGGCTGAGGCAGGATGATTGCAGGTTTGAGGTTAGCCCGGAACTCAGTGAGATCCTGTCTCAAAATAAAATTTAAAAAGGGCTGGGGATGTAGCTCAGTGACAGAGCACTTACCTAGTATATGGAAAACACTGAATTCAGTCCCCAGCATCATAAAACAAAATTGCTAAATATCTATATACTTGTTCTTGTAATTATTCCCTAAATGATACAACATAGCAATGATCTGTATAACATTTACACTGCACTATATTTTTAAGTAATCCAGAGATGATTTAAGTACATGGGAGGATGTATGTAGGTTATATGGAAATACTATCCTATTTTACCTAAGGTACTTGAACATCCATGAATTTTGGTACACATATGGGGGTCCTGGAATCAGTCTTGCCAGGACAACTGTAATAGGTATGATCAGAAGGGACTGAGGGGAGTACTAAATGAGATAAGCTATGTGAAGTGTTCAGTATGATGCCTTTCATCATTCTCTTAGTCACTGTTTAATGTGTGGACTTTCTGGGAAAGAAAGGGCCACTAGCTCGAAGGAAATTTTGACCCACGAAGATAGCAGTTACTATGCCATCCAGCCCCCCAGTGCAGCAACAGCCATGGCAGTAGTGGAGCTGGCTATTGTGCTTGACACAGTTATGACAGCAGGATAGAGCAGAATGAAGAAGTCCAGGAGTCCAGCCTGGACTTGGACCTGAGCTCTGTTCTTGCTTCCAAGGCTTTGTTGAGCTCCTGGTCCCTGCTCTATCTTTTAGCTGTAAGCACACATGTGGAAGGAACTTTGCTACTCTTAGAGAGAAACTTGTCAGGGAAGAAGGAAGCTGGCTTCCAGGCCAGGCCAAATCACACTGGTGCCTGCCTCAAAATCAAGCTGTTAGCAGGGAAAAGATGGGAGTTCATCCTCTCAGTATTATGTGCCTACTGGGAGGCTCTTGGAAGTCCACAAGGACATGCTTCCTTAGATAGTTGAGTTCACCTGCGAGCAGTGGCCACAGCCCAGAACTAAATCATACCTCAACAGATAGCTTCCTGCCACCAACGCCAGCGGCCGAGCCTCTCTCTTTTCAGAAGCTGGATTCTAGATACTGAGGAGTCCCACATGAAGCCAAGCAATCAATTAACACCAACTCTCAGAGATGCAATTTGTCCTTGAGCTCTTGCCCTATCCTTGGCTAGGGCACATGAACAAAACATTACAGTGAAATGTGACTTTTGGTACATTTACCTCTTTACCTTTCTGTGTGCATGTGTGTGTGTGTGTGTGTGTGTGTGTGTGTGTGTGGGTGTTTCTAAAACACCTTCAGGAACACTGGATGAAGCCTCAGCCCAGTATTTAAGTTCTCACCCTGTCACTCATTTTTAAACCTCAGTTTTTCATCTGTAAAATGGAAATAACAGTCTTCACTTCCATTTTATTGAGAATTCTGAAAGCAGAAGGATCTAATCCATGTGAAAGCCCTTTCCTAGGATAATGGGTGAGTTACCATGTTGGCTTACAGCTCTTTTCTTTGTCTTCATTTTGCACATTGGCCCCCCAGAGGCTCATTCTGTCTTATCCTACTGCTTGATGAGGAGGCCAGGCAGAGGTGGGTGGGGATGAGAAAGGAGAGAGTCTGTGATAAATTCAGAATACAACTGGTCTCAGACCTCTTTACCTCTCCTGTCCAGGGTGGCCTTGGCAAAAGAGGATGTCAAATCTGGGACCAAGGGTTCCCAGCCCATGTCCCCCTCTGACTTCCTAGACAAGCTTATGGGGCGAACATCTGGATATGATGCCAGGATTCGGCCCAATTTTAAAGGTAAGAAACATTCATCCTCCATAAACCTCTCCTTCCTTGCCACGCTAGCAGCACACTACCCAGACCCGCTCCTGTGGCCTGCCCCAGTGAAGGAGGCTGGAGGGCCAGGGCTAGTTCTTCCATCTCCTTGTTGCCCGTGGGCCTGTCTAGCTGGCACTGTCTTCTCCCAGCAGTGCCCTCATGTAAAACTCAGGGAGGGAGCCCTGGAAACTGAACCCAACCTCCTAGAATGCCCTGCCAATGACGCGTGCTTTGCTCCCTCAGGCCCACCAGTGAACGTGACCTGCAACATCTTCATCAACAGTTTTGGCTCCGTTACCGAGACCACCATGGTAAGGGGTCTTCTATTTCCCCACGAATACTCCAGTGTGAGAGGGGTAAGCTCATAATAGAGCATTTCCTCCTCCTGCTACCCTCTTCTTGTTTCAAGGTCGCAGCTAAAGTCATAGGATATCTGAAGTTAGTACTAGGAAAACATTTTTCCCTAGTTCCAGACTTTCACTGCTAAAGACAGACTAGCCTTTAGTACCAGAGATCAAATGTGTAGTAACTCGATGCAGAGAATAGGCCTTGGAATCAGACAAACCTGGGTTCAAATTCTGACTCTACCACCTAATAGTTATATTGGGAAGATTTACTTAAATCTCTTTTGGTCTCAGTTTCTCATCGGTAAAATGGAGATCATGATGGCTCCATTCTCACAAGTCTGGTGTGAGGTTTAAATGAGATAGTGCACACAACAAAGCACTTAGCAGAGGTTGGCACATAGTAGGTGCTTAAACAGATACCTTTTCCTTTCCCATTTTTGCTGTATCAGCCCAAGGTAGGTCCCTTTTCAGCAAAAAAAAATCTACTACTCCCAACATGTGGCTCCTAGCATTTCCTGCTCGCTGCCCTCTTACCCATGTAGATTTGCTGGACCCCTGGTAATAGCATTGCCCGTGACAGACCCATCTCTGAACCTTCCCAGGACTACCGGGTAAATGTCTTCTTGAGGCAGCAGTGGAATGACCCACGTCTGGCCTACCAAGAATATCCTGATGACTCCCTGGACCTTGATCCCTCCATGCTGGACTCTATCTGGAAGCCAGACCTGTTCTTTGCTAATGAGAAAGGGGCCAACTTCCATGAGGTGACCACAGACAACAAGTTGCTGCGCATCTTCAAGAATGGGAATGTGCTCTACAGCATCAGGTGCACCTGGCGGATGACCAGGAGAGTTTATGCCAAAAGGAAAAGCCGGATGGAGGCTAAAGGGTGGGAGGAGGGTCCCCAGGGCAGTGCTGAACCCCAGTAAGCTGATGTCACTTTTTCTTACTGTTCTTACCAGACTGACTCTCATTTTGTCCTGCCCAATGGACCTCAAGAACTTCCCCATGGACATCCAGACCTGCACAATGCAGCTGGAAAGCTGTAAGTGTCTGTAGAGTCACAGAACAAGTCCTAGAAAAACAGCTAGTTAACCCCACCCCATGATACTCTAGACAGCAGAAGGGCCACCCGGAGCGGGAGGGACTTATCCAAGCACACACAGTCAATTCCTGGCAGACACGAGAGTAGAAGCCAAGGTTTTCTGACGCCCAACCTAGTGTGTTTTTCCTAGTGTGTTTTCACACTATTTGCTAGTCCGGCTCTTTCACACGGCTGAGGCCCAGGAAGTACCAAATCTGCTTGTGCTGTCTGTGAGGGGCAATTTGAAGGGCTCCTTCTCTCTCCACGTTTATGTTCCCTCTTACAGTGCCTGAAGTAGTTTTGCCTTACCTCCCCTGAGTTAAGATATTGAAGATATCCATGAAATGACAGTGTTGGGTAGGGAAGGGAGGTTCTCTGAACTCTGATCTCCCATGAACACAGATAAACATTGTAGGGAAGTAAGAAAAAACAGTTCCAAGCAGAGGACTGTGCCTAGAGAGAAGTCAGCCAAGGGCTCCTCTAAGGCAGCAGAAGTGTCAGCCTACATGGACTGTCCAAAGTGCAGAGGAGCCAAAGGATGGCAAGCCCAGGCTGTCACCCATTTCTGTTCCTTCTCTATTTCCTGGGTGAAGTGAGACTACAAGATCAGGAGACATCCACAAGATCTTCAGAAAAGGAGGCTTGTAAGACTGTTTTAGTATATAATAACAGTGATACACAGAACATGTCCTGTGGTCATCTCCTTAAAGTTTATAGACCACTTTCACATCGAGGTTTCCATTACCCTGCATAACTCTTCATAACAGCTTTGAAATAATGGTAGAGGAACCATTTTTATCCCCATTCTACAGAAGGGGAAGTGACTTACCCATAGTCATACAGCTACTTTGAGTCAAGGCCCTACAATGCATTCCTCAGCCTTGGTGATTCTACTCCCATCTCTCCTGTGAATGCTTCCACATTCAGCATGAGCCTTTATGAACTGCTCGCTAACTTGGAGCCACTTGGCATGTTCATATGTTAACTCTCAGTTTGTCCCAATTTAAGGCCCTGGCTAGAAGTCTGCGGTATTTGCATTGTCCCATGCATGACTGGCAGGATATAAATAGCTCTCTCCTCCCTGAGGTAGAGAGACAGAATCCCTGCTCTGAGGCTGGCTCAGCTCTAGACATGTGGTCAGTACACATGCTTACTCCTTTGGGGTTTAGCTATGTTTCCAGCTGGGGTCCTTGACATCTTTCCAACCCTCTTGGCCTACCTTCTAGGTCTGCCAAAATAATTTCTTTTTTTAACCTTTCTTAAGCCTGAAAACTGGGTAGAAGATGAGTCTGGAGTCATCCCTCTTAGGACAGGTTCATGAGACAACTGATCATGTACCCTCTTTAGAAGTTTCCCTTTCCAGGATGAGCATGCGGGTCCTAAACCCCAGGCCTTCCTCTTTATCTGTACTCTTCTGCCAGTCCTAACTCTACCTCCCCCCGCCACAACACTCACACTCTGCAGCTGTCTGCCATCTCTGTCACTTGCAGTTGGCTACACCATGAATGACCTCGTGTTTGAGTGGCTGGAAGATGCTCCAGCTGTCCAGGTTGCTGAGGGGCTGACTCTGCCCCAGTTTATCTTGAGGGATGAAAAGGATCTAGGCTATTGTACCAAGAACTACAACACAGGTAAGAACCAAGCTCTTCACTGGCTTTGAAGCACAGAAGGGCCTCCAGCAAGGAGGCAAAGGAACAAGGCAGCCATCCTCTATTGGAGTCCTAGGCAAGAGATGATGCTATATGTTTCACACACTTTATCTCATAACTTCTGACAATAGTGATTACCAACACCATTTTCCAGAAAGACAAAACCGAGGTTCCAAGAGGTTAAGTCAGTTGTCCAAGTTACACAGGTAATAACTGGCAAATTTGGAATTGAATTCCAGATCCAACTCCAAAGCCCATGTTCTTGTCCCTCTTACACTCTGCAGAGAAAATAGCCCCGTGCAATGAGCGGTAGAAGTCCCATTCTTGGGCTGGGATATAGCTCAGCAGCATAAGCGCCTGCCTGGCAAGCACAGGGTCCCGAGTTCCATTTCTGGTACAAAACAAACATCCCATTCTTCCTAGAACCGAATTTGTTTGAGAGATGAGAACTTCAGTTCTGACAGCAGTAAATGGCTGTGCTGAACTGGAAAGGCACAGCCCTGAAGGCAGTAGCCAGCTCACCATCCGTACCTTGCACTGCCACCAGTGTCCAGCTCTCCAGAACTGGCCTGTTTTCTCAACCTGAAACCTGGGCCAGCAAGTGGAGCAAAGCTGCTTTTCCACCCTGAGCACCTGCCCTCGGAAGTTACCTAAGAGTTTCTAGCTCCTCTTTTGCCCCCGTAATTTGACTGTGAGTAAGTGGGATGCTGAGATAGAGGCAGCAGCCTAAAGAGAGAGAGAGAGAGAAAGAGCGAGAGCGAGCGAGCAAGCAAGAGAGAGTCCTCAGTCTCTCTTGTGGAGTGCTGATACACTTTGGGTCCTTCTTATGAACATGTGCGTGCATATATGTGGGGGTGTAGGAGTGTGGGGAGTGGGCAGAGGAATAATTCATTGAATTTAGAAAATGCAGATTGGGATAGAAATTAGAATAACCAGGGCTGGGTATATAGCTCAGCGGCACAAGTGCCTGCCTGGCAAGCACGAGGTCCCGAGTTCGATTCCCAGTACCAAAAAAAAAAAAAAAAAGAAATTGGAATAACCTTATGGAGGGAAAATTGACTATCTCTGTGTAGATCAGTGGTTTTCAAGCTTTGGTATGCAATATATCCCCCTGGGGAGTCTGTTAAAATGTTGTTTCTACCTCTCAGAAACTCTGAGTATACATGGTGGGAGTGACGCCCATAAATTTATATTTTAACAAACACCCTGACGATTCTGATGCAGGTGGTCTGGGAAACATGGTATTGTGAGAAACTTCAGTCTAGAAGCTTTATTTTCTCCCTATTTTCTCCTATCCAGGAACTCCTCAGAATGTATAAGAAATACGGTAAATATCCCAAAATATCACATTAACTTTAGACCCCAAGAGGGCTGCTGGGTCACTATTTACATTACCAAATTTAGAATTATTCCAAATACCTACCCGTAGGACAGAGATTAAGTAAATTAGATAGTGTTCCTGCTTGGTGCAACAGTGTGCAGATTTTTAAAAGGATGCTAACAAGGCACACATATCTACGCGGGTAAATACAAATGAAAAAGGTAAGATTCAAAGTTGTATATGCAGAATGATTATACTGTGATGGAAGAACAAACCAAAAACGTGCATTTTAAATCCTGGAATGAGGCTTTCGTGGACCCTCATGATAGCCTGCCCTGCACCATCCAGGGCGCACCTTTATCTTGCTTTATCCTCTTTTATGCAGCCCAAGCTCACTGTGTAGAGCCAGTTTCTCCCTCACTTCATCTTTACTTTTTCAAGTAAACTTTGTCACTGCTTAAAAAATCCTGAATGGAAATACTAGCACTAAATATTTCTAAAGCAGTGTGATACAACACATAAGAGCAAGACAGCCAGGAGTATAGCTCAGTGGCACAGCGCCTGCCTGGCAAGCGCAAGGTCATAAGTTCGATTCCTGGTACCAAAAAAAACCAACCAGATAAGAGCAAGAACTTTGGAGTCAAATAAACCTGAGTTTAGATTCTGGCTGCACTGTTTACTAGTTGTGGGCCTTTGAGAAACATAATTTAATCCTTAATCTCTTCATGCTTTAGTACTCCCATCTTTAAAATGGGAGATCATGACATTATCTGCCCCAAAGACTTGTTATAGGATTAAATGAGATAAACTATATAAGGTCATGACACCTAAAAGAGATTTGATAAATGTAAATTTATGAATGTCATTATTCCTTATCTTTTTATTTTTTCTATGCTAAGCAAGTGTTAATTTTGTAATTAAAACCAAAGCTGCAAAAAAAGGAAGGAAGGAAGGAAGGAAGGAAGAGAGGGAGAGAGAGACGGAGGGAGGAAAAGATAATATGCATACTTAGTAAAAGCACAGCATAGCAAGAGGCCTGTGGTGGCATGAGGTAGGGTGGATTTGGAACAATAGGAGGTAAAAGTGTCATACCGCATGTCAGAGCCAGGTATTGATAAAATCACCGGCCTTGAGGAATTAGGTAGCCCTAATAAGAGTAAGCCTAGACCAAAATAAAATAACAACACACAGTCAACTCTCAGTGTCCACAAGTTCTGCATCCAAGGAATCAACCAACTACAGACCAAATCTATTCATGAAAAAAATTGCATCTACGCTGAGTATAAGCAGACCTTTTCCCTTGCAATTATTTTTTATTATCTGTTTGTTTGTTGTGTTTGAGACAGGATCTCGCTAGCCTTGAACTCTTCATCCTCCTGCCTCAGCCTCCCAAGTGCTGGGATTATAGGCATGTGCCACCACACTTGGCTGTAATTATTCCATAAATAATATAGTATAACAACTATTTACATAGCAGTAACCTTTTGTTAGGTATTATAAGTAATGTAGCGATTATGCAAAGTATATAGGAGGATGTACATAGGTTATATGCAAACACTACCTCATTTTATATATGCGACATGACCATCCAGATTTTGGTATCTGCAGAAGGGCCCTGCAACCAATCCCCCACAGTTACTAAGAGATGACTACACACATCCTTTCTGTTCTGTATGCCTGTGCTTCTGAGTGGAGCTGTGAACTACTCTTTTCTCAGCCTTAGAGCCACGGGAAGCACGGTAAAGTGAAAATTGCTGGCAAAGGAGGCACAGCATTTGTGCATGGGCCAGTGTACTTTTTTAGTGATGGAATAGATTGCTGCTGCCTCACGCTCTATAGGAACCCACTGCCCACTCTCCAGAGCTGGTCCCTGTTGGGTATTGTTTCCAGATGCTTGCTATGTGACTCCACTCACTTGTTTAAGACACAGCAAGTGTTTACCACAGCATTGTGAGAGAACTTCTGGGGTACTAGCAAGAACAAGCAAGGCTGCTAAGATCTGAGTGGAGGCTGACTGTTTTGTTAATAATTGTATAACAATAGTAATAGCTACCTATGTATTCAATACCTCAAATTCATTGTCTCCCTTAATTTTTTTTCAAGATCCCAATGATAGAGCTGATACCGTCATTACTGTTTTACAGGCAAGGAAATTGAAATTCAAAAGGCTTGGGTGTTTTGCTCAATGTCACACAGCTAACAAATGGAAGGTTAGGATTCAAATTCAATCAGTCTTACTCTGGAGACCTCTTGCTCTTTATCTTTTTGCTGCACTATCACTTTAAAGACCTTCTGCTGGAAGCTAAACTGCTGGGAGAAAGAGGGAAATTCCTTTACGGCTGCTCTGAGAGCTTTCTTAGTACATACATTCCCACTACGTGGGGCCATTCTGAAAGGTTTTTTTATTAGCCTTGATGAGGTGCCCAGAGACCAGCCAACAGAGACAGGGCCACCCTGGTCCTGCCCCCTCAGGCTCAGCTGCCCACTGAGAACCTGAGGCCTCATACTTCACCTCTTTCCTTGCAGGGAAATTCACCTGCATCGAGGTAAAGTTTCATCTGGAACGGCAGATGGGCTACTATCTGATTCAGATGTACATCCCTAGCCTACTCATCGTCATCCTGTCCTGGGTCTCCTTCTGGATCAACATGGATGCTGCCCCTGCCCGTGTAGGCCTTGGCATCACCACCGTGCTCACCATGACAACCCAGAGCTCTGGCTCCCGGGCCTCTTTGCCTAAGGTGAAGAGAGACATGCAAGGGAACCTGCTTGCCATTGAGCTCCCCATTTCCCACTCATCCCATGCTCCTTCCTTCACCATTTGCCTGAGGTTTAGAGTTGGGAAGAGCCGCTGAGCAAGAGCAGGTGTCTGACAGTCCATCTTCCTCACAGCATACTCCTAATAACATTGCCGGCAATGTTGAGGCTGAGGTTGGGGATGCTGTCTGGCTAGGGAATGAGTAGAGGCAGTGCCTTACTTACCTTGACGTTCTTTGGGAAATATCGGCATGTCAAAAATGAAAAGACTCTTATTACATAGAAAGTCCTACTGCCTCATGCACAGATTAGAATATAGCCCAGAGCAGTAAAATGACCTTCTGAAGGCCACATCCCACCAGAAATAACCAAAGAAATATCAGGATTTTGAGCCAACTTCTGTCCGCTTGCTATGTCAGAAATAAGATACTACTGCAAAGCACTCTAGATACAGCATCTATTCTTTGGGGATGCAAAAATTTGGAGGTAGCAAATAGCAATTAAATGCAGTAGACTCTGATCATCTGGATCTGGCGTTGTTCTGATTACTCAGAAAGATTTGTGCTGATGAGACTAGTAATAGTTCTCCTGGCCTCAGGTCATGTGGTGTATTTGGAGGTTACTTCAAAGACCTTAGAGTCAGCAAGGCTCAGAGTGAATCAGGGAGTGAGGCCATTAATTCATTCATTCAACAAGTATTTATTGAGCATGTACTATGTACCAGACACTGTACTTAGTCATGGAGGAGCAATGAGAAGCAAAGCAATTAGTTTCTTGTGGATCTCGCAGTGAACATATTTTCTCTTGCTCTGATTTATTGGGAACCAGGCCCCCAACTTTCAATGCTTGTTCCTAACAAGACCTTTTACTAGGGACTTAAGCAAGGGGTAATCTGCAACATCCATGATGAATTTAAAATTTTCTATATGGGGGAAGCAATGGTTAAATGTAGGAAAATAAGTCAGACCTATGTGGGTTTAAATCCTAGCCTCATAGTATGACCTCAGCTAAATCCCTTAACCTCTCACTTTCCTTGCCTGTGACGTGGGAATGAGAATGCTACCTCAACCACAGGGTAATTCTGAAAAATGAACAATGTAAAAATGTACAGGACAGTATTTGGTACATAATGACCACTCAATAAGTATCATTATAATGATCAGGTATCAGAGTTGAAAACAATGAGTAGTGGAGATGGGACTAAAGCAGCTGGTGTTGTCCCCAGTTGTTTTGGATTCGGTGGGAAAGCTGTGAAGTACTCCAAATCCCGCTAGGGCGAAACAGTGACAAAGCTCAGATGAGGATTAAGTGTCCCAGGAGTTACAGATCACTTCCTGTTTTATAGGTGGATGGGGATACTGACAAAGCTCTGATGAGGCAAGACTGCCTTAGGCGGGGTCGGACAGTGATGTCATGGTTGTTATGATAATGGCCTTGAATGGAAACCAGAAGGAGAAAAGTCATTTTGTACTAAGAACCCTGTCCCAGTTTACTGTCACTGCCATGCAAGGAGAGTCTTCTGTAACTCCGGGAGACAGAATGAGCAATTGATGCCTTCTTCTTGCCAAATGAACTTTCATTTCTAGTCTCCTGTGAGTTAGCACAGTCCACCTGCTCCCAGGAATCACCTAGTTTCCTCTTTTGGAACAAAAGAAGACTTTGTTGGGTACCAATGTCTGTAACATTTGGTATCTCCTCATCAGATTTTAATGACTTCTTTATGGCCCCACTGGCTAGTAAGCAAAATACCCAGGCATATACCCCACACTAAACGTTCTCATTAGCCAGCTCCACACAGCCAGGGGCCTCAGTAAGCCAATGAGCTTCTGCTCACTCAAATTTGTGCAACATCAGGTTTGGTAGGAGCCCCAAGGGAAGACATAGGACCAGGCCAGGGTCTGTTGAAAGCCATACCAGTTCTACTCCCAATACTTTATTGTCCCGGATGAGAGTGCCAGAGGCTTGCCTTATAAGAGAACTTAAATGGGGTGGTCATTCCCCATGTTTTCAGGAAACTGCTCTTCTTTAAAAGGAACCCCAAAAGCACTGATCACTCTCTCTTTGCCAGGCCTCTGATCTCCCCAACTGCAAGCAGCTCAGAGCAAAATGGAAGGGCTAAATCGAAATTTCCACCAGAAACTGGCAGATTAGACCTAAAGTTTCAGCAGAGAGGAAAGACCTAATTCTCTCCAGATGCGATAAAATTCTTGAGACAGGTAGTGACAAGAAGGGTAGAGAGAAGTAGAATCCAGCACTGACAAATGCATTGCTAAACCACCCATCTTTTCACTCAAAGAATATTTACTATGTGGCACTTATCTCAGTATAGGCAGCAGAACAATGTACGACAGAGAGTCCCTGCCATGGAAGAGCTCACAGGCTAGTGCAGGGAATGGCCAGGTAGGTGATGGATGCTAAGAAGGTATAGGTAGCCTGGGTACATATAGCAGGACAACCAGTACAGACTGGGATAATCAAGGAAGGGAAGGCTTTCCTAAACATATGCTATCTAAAGAAGAAGCTGAAGAATAAGTAAAAATTATCCAACTAAAGGAGGAAAAGGGGAAGGGAGCTTGGCTTCTTGGAAAACTGCCGAAGTAGCTCATCATCGGCAGGGTCAGAGATTGTAAGGGGCATGAGGCATGAAGTAGGCCAAGGCTAGATGTCATGGTAAGGGGAAGACTGATTAGATAATAAGGGTAATGGAGAAACACTGAAGGGCTGTAAGCAGGGGATTAATATGATCAGACTTCCACTTTGAAAACAAAATTCTGGCTGCTGTTTGGAGAACAGGTTAGAGGTGGCAAGAACAGACGCTGGGAGACCACTGAGGAAACTGTTGTAGGTCCTTTAAATGAGGTAGGATGGTCAGTAGACAGATCCTGCAGATGTTTTTAATGTATTCTTGACATATTAATCATTAACAAGGCTTTCTTCCTGGTACATAAGGTATCTTTTCCATTGATGGTCCAAAGCCCTTTATGACTTTCTTGTCATTAACTCGTTGATCTTCACTGCACTGTTTGACATCCTTGGGAGCACAATGGGACTGGGCAATTGAGCCTAAAATGGGATGCCTTCTTAGCAGGTGGCAAAGTAGAGACACCAGGGGATGCCTAATCAAAGCTGCCTAGTAACCCATTACTATGCTTTTAATGGAATTGCCCTAAAAGAAGTAGAGCAGGATTTCTCAATCTTAGCATTCCAGTGCCATTTGGGGTGGATAATTTGTGTACGTCTGTGTCTGTGTTGGAGAGAGGGACTGAGCACTGAAGACATTTAGCAGCATCCCTGTTTTATTTACATTAAATACCAGTAAATCGCACTACCCCAAAATTGTATGACTAAAAATGTCTCAAAATATTGCCAAATGCCCCAGACGTGGGGCAAAGTTTTTCCCCATTATGAACCACTAAGGTGGGGGCTAACGGTATAGCTCAGTAGTAAAGTGCTTACCAAGCATGTATGAGGCTGGAGGTTGGAGCTACAGCACCAGGGGAAAAAAATGACTAAAGTACAACATCTATCCAATGAAACGTCTCCTTACCTAGGATCTGCAACAACACCCTCACACCCTGCCTGGCATAGCAGAAGCTATGAAAAAAGTCATGTGTCATGTATGCATCCTACTCCTTTTAGGGAACCTTATACGGTAAGCTCAAATTTATGCAGGGAGTCAATAAGAAAGTGAAAGAATCTCATAATCCTGAGCTCTGTTCTTTCTTCCTGACCAACCTATCTGCAACTCTGTTCCAGGAAAGGTCAGTGTTCAACCTTCACAAGGGAAGTGGGGGAAAAATAAACCTGCTTAATAGCTGCCAAAGCACATAGTGAGTGGACAGTATTCAGGACTAGCTACGTGGATGCCAAGAGTGCCTTGCAAGTAGTTGGTGTCCTGATACTTAGTGGGTGGTATTCCCTCCGGATCATGCTCTGTTCTCCAGTCCAGGGTGAGAGATGATGTCCCAGCTTACTGCTGAGCTCCATTACTTTGCTGGGACTCTTGCAAAGAACAGCACAGGAAATTATGGGGTCAAGGGAAGAACAGAGGTGGAAGAATGAAAGGAAGGAGCTCCTAGTCTGTCAGTGAGGCTGTAGGCTATGTAAATGATAAAGGCACTGGATTGAGAACCCAGAATCTCCAAGTCGTAGTGCTACCTTTTCACCTGGTAACCTTTCATAAGATTCTTTCTCTTTGAGCCCTAAGTGTCTTCATGCGTCTCAATGGGAATCATGAACCCTACCCAACTGCTATGACTGTGAAGACCCGAGGGGATAACAGAGAACAAACAAAGCAGTGTTCATGATCATTGCTGTTTATTGAGAGAAAAGTATCAGAAGAAGACAAGAATGAAAAGAATAATAAGAATCAGAGGCAGAAGGAGAAATTCAACAAGAATAAAGGAAGAAAGGAAAAGAAGTACAGGGAGGAAAGGCAGACAGAAGTGGAGGGCGGAGAGTGCAGAAAATTGAAGGATGAAGGGTAGCCCAATCTTCATGATTTGAGCCCTCAGGTACTGGGACAAATCCTGAAAAGCTTCTTTAAGAGCAGCAAAAGCTCCAGGATAAAATTGAAAAACAGCAGGCAATTGATATGGGCTGGATATCCACTCGATTGGCCATGGAAGAACTCCAAGAAGGCTGACAGCCCTATTGATGAACATTGCAGGTGTCCTACGTGAAGGCAATCGACATCTGGATGGCTGTGTGTCTGCTCTTCGTGTTCGCTGCCCTACTGGAGTATGCTGCTGTCAATTTTGTCTCACGTCAGCATAAGGAATTCATGAGACTTCGAAGAAGGCAGAGATGCCAACGCATAGTGAGTATAACAGAGTGGGGGAGCTTCCTTTTTCCTTTGGATTACTTCTTCCCTACTCCTCCTCCCACAAACCAGGACCCAACCCAAGGGTGCAAGGACTTCCAGGAACCTCACATTATAGTTCTAAGCTGATCATAGTTAGCTAAGGAGTTTAAGCTCTTTAGCTCTATTTCCTTATCTCTCCAATGGGATATTAGCCCTTAAAAGGTGGTGTAGTAGAGTGGTTAAGAGTGTGGGTCCAGTGTCTGGCACATAGTAAGCACTGAAAATTAGAACATTATCAAATCAATTCATATGACACTGCTGTGATAATTACTAATTGTTGTATTTTGGTGTTTCCACCACACAGAAAGAAGGTACCTTAATCTGTCCTACACTAATTGGTGGTTAACAATTCAAGTCAGACACTTAGGTGCCTTTCTAGGGGAGCATTATAAGAGGACCCCCATAAGATGGAATTGAAAGACTTCTACTTGCCTCTTCCGGTTGTTGGGTTTCTTGCTCTTCATTGGGTACATCAGAGTTGTTGCGGGTAGGCTGCTGTTCTTCCTCATTCTTGTTGGACAATCCCATTTCTTCTACAGTAGCTTGATCACCTGGAGAAATATAAGAGGGAGTATATCGTCATGACAACAGAGGCAGTTTACTCTGAGTTGCCCAGACAAAGGGGTTAGGTAAGTTGTCATGACAACAGAGATGTCTGAGCTACCCTCACAGAGCAAGCCTCCAATTATGAGCAAAGCAGAAAGGCCTTCCTGAGCTATATACTAGTTGCTTAATCTTTAGACATGCAGAGTTCTGATCCATCTTGAGTTCTGACTCCATGTTTCCTTCCTAAGCCAGAGGTGGAAAACCAAAGGGGCAAGCATATAATGATCTCTGGGGGATAGAAAAGCCATTGTTAAAATCCTGGCTCTAGGGGCTGGGATGAAGTTCAGTGGCAGAGCACCTGCCTGGCATGCGCATAGGTTCTGGGTTAGATCCTTGGTACCACAGGGGAAAAAGGCTGTAGCCTATCTGGATATCAGCTGTAGCCTATCTTGGCTGTAGCCTATCAGGATAAGGACTCTTCCTCTCCCTAAAACCCATCTCCCACCTCAGCTGCCACTCGGACACTCCTACATAGGTCCACAGTAATAATATCTCACAAACTATCATGTGGTTTCATGTTCCTTGTAAGGTCCTTCTGTGGCGGGCAGGGCTGCTGTCTCATGTAGGGATTTATCAGAATTTATCAACTCTTGCTTGGCTTTAGTCCTTTAGTTGGGCCCTAGGTAGCAAGCCCTCTAGTGGATTTATTTACAACTGCATCTCCTTAAGTATTAAAAAATGAGTACTCTTTCTTTAAGAGATCTGGAAGTTTTTCCTGTCCTATATTGAAAGTTGGGGAAAATATATAGAGAGAATATATAGAGAGAGAATTGGAAATGGGAAAGAAAAGAGGCTGTTCCCTTTCCTAAGTTAAGTGTCCCAAGTCTTATTTTAGTTGAATAAAATATGCCCGCAATTACCAAGCTCTTGTCCTTATAGGGGTTTTGATCTCGGTCTCTTCTCAATGCCTACCTTAGGAAAGAAGAGTAGGTGGAAAACCTATCCGAGGTTCTTTTCTCAGCTCAATTGCCTGCGTGGATGTCCCAGCAATGAAAGATTATAGAGCTACTCCAGGGTGACACTGGTCCCTCCTCCTTCCCTGCACTCACCCACCCTCCAACTGCCCACAGCCTGTCGCCTCCTGCTTATACTCAGGTTGACTCTGAGCTCATAATGGGGCCTGTCATAACCAGTGCTCAATTATTACATAGTCATAACAGCAGCCTGAGCCTTGCTTAGGACCCTGGGGCTGCATGAAAATGGACTGAAGCGCATTATTAACGTGAATAAAACCTGAAAAATCAAACCTGTGCCATTAATGATATCCTTTGTCCAGTCCCCTTACAGCTCTCGCCATCTCGGTGAAACTGTAACAGGAATCCTGGAGGCACCAAGAAGACTAAACAAGTTAAGGACCTGAACCTCTCTCTGGGCCGCAGTGTTCTAGCTAGAGAAGCAGAAGTGTTCAGTCTGACAGGGGCCCTTGGCATGGGGGTCGGTTGATTTTGAGGGAGCCCTTAGCCAAGAGCAAGGCAGGAGTGTTCTGAGAGTCAGCTAGCTATTCACTCGGCCCAGGTTTAATCTCTTCCTTCTGCAAACACTCCTCAACCACCCATCCCTACTACATGGTGGCCTCCTTCATGTTACTGTTTAAAATGGCTGCACTTTCCACCATGTGCTTGCGTTTTTGTCTTCCCAACTGGTCTACAAGATTCGGAGTGAAGTTCTCTTTTCCATCATCATAGCAGGGCCTTAGCACCAGGCTCAAAACACAGCAGCCATGTAACCCAGCTTACCAACTTTGGCTGACTGGCAAGGGCTCTCTATCAGACTGAACGGAGAGAAAACCTTGCCATTATCAAGAGAAAAAACCAGGAAAATTAGGAGAAATTTCAAAATACTGTCACGTGTTCTTGGTGGCTTAGTCCCAGAACCCCTTTCACCTTTCTCTGTCCTTTACTGAGCGCCTTCTCTCATTACTATCTCTTTTCTTCCTGCCAGTCACTGCTATATGTGTTACTCTTTCCCACGCCCACACCTCACTCCCTGCTGTGCCTTCCCTCTCCAGCCTCACATTGCAGTATGTTTCCCTCCCAGCTCTTCTATACCTAACTAGAAAAAATAGTTACACTTCATAGCTTATGGAAGCCACAAAGTTGTATTTAAGGCTCCACTGTGACTTTCTAATATACATATATACTACACACACACACACACACACACACACACACACACACACACACTCGTGCTTCTGCACACACAAGGACACAGAATTTGGTCTATATAGGTGACACCCAAATCCAGGACCCCCTACCCTTGGGTTGCAGGCCACTCACCCTTGCTCTCCCAACTATAAGAGAGTGATATTAAAATGAAAAAGAGCCTAGAGCAGCTTGCTCTGTTGGTCATATTTTCTCTCCTGTTTGAAAATGGCTTTTTCCAGCCTGGGAAATATTTCCAAATAATCCCCTTTAGATTTACTGTGATGGAAGAAAAAGGGAAATATTGGAGCTATAGAAATAGACATAGCAATAAGATCCAACTTTCTCTTTCAGATTTTTTTTTCAATTATGTACTGTATATTCTGTGCTGGAGGACAGGTGAGCAGTGGGAAACAGTGATGAGAGGGAACCTGAACTGGAAAGCAAGAGGGATTCCTTGGGAGATATTTTGCTTGCCTCTGTTTCTTTATCTCTATAATGGGCCCAGCAAACCTCCCCTATAGGAACTATGTAAAAATGAAGGCCTTTGGTGAGAGAAACTATGGGAATATCTTTAAGCAAAGAGCTAAATCTGTTCCACTACAACAACACTTTGTTCAAAGTACAACCACAATAGTCAGTTGCCTCTGACCTGGATGCATACACCTCTCTCTACAGAAACTATAACAAATCAATGATAGGGTAGCAAAGCCATCTGGTTAGCAAACATAGATTCTCTTTTGTGCCAAAAGTGTTGCTCCCTTTCTAGAGGCCAAAGGGCATCATGGCATTGTGCAAAGTGGGACAAGGAGTCATTCTGTTTTCCTGCCAAGTACTTTGTAAATCAGTGAAATTCTCTTCTAAGGACACTCTTCTGTCTGAGACCCCGAGGGGATGCTGGCTTCACAAAAACAAAAGGCCATTCCTTTTCCTGTATTCGGAGGCACATGGCTCATCAGTCCATTTACTCATTCAACAGATACTATCTGCTGAGTGCTTGTCAGGCTCCAGGCACAGTGCTTGGCACTGGGGATACAGCAGTGAATTAGACCAGTGTCCAAGTCTGTACTATAAGTCCACAAGCAAGAGAAAAGGGATAGAATCTGCTGGTGAAATTCTGTGCTGAGTTTGCCTGTCCCCGGTGCCCACTACCAGGCAATCCTCATGACAGGTCAATTTCTGGTGATATAACAATCAAAGTTTACAAGGACGTACCACGCCAACACACTAATCTATGCAGCTGCTTTTCAATATGCTACCGTACCTGCAGAGGCCTCAATATAAACATCCTATGGTGCAGTGCTTAAAAATATCATATCCATATAATACACATACATCTTGTTCTTATCCTTTACAGTACTATCTAAGGTAGCTGTAGGGTAACTAACTCTGGTTTGTTTTGGAATTTGCCAGTTTTAGCACTGAAACACTCAAGAAACCCCTTTATTCTGGCAAACTAAGACATTTTACAAGGGGACACTTTATTTTAATTGATTTCTTAGGTAGCATAAGCTTTCATTACAAAACCTCTAGTAACTCAAAAATTGTAACCGTCTTTGAAACCACATTTTTTTTTAACTCTGCCCTTTAGAAGTAGATAAAATAAGGCTTGTTTGGATCTTTAAAATTTTTATTAGTATATTTTTGCAACACATAATAAATATACTTATTGTGAGATATTGGTCTTAAATAAAATAAGAGCAAATAGGTTCTGAATGGGGGTCTAAGGGCCTATTGTATAAATAAAACTCAGGGGCTTTGGTTCTCCCTTCCCCTTTTGTGAGTGTCTTTAAAAGGTATGACCAGAAATTCAGTGAATGCTGCTGGCAAGTGCCACCCAACAGAAAGGCAGGGTCATGAAAACATTACAATTTGTCCTCATCCACCTTATTCACTCGATCTGGCACTATAAGACTTCTGGGGCTTCTACAAAGTCAAAATGACTATGAAAGGTAAGTGTTTTGAATCAACTCAGGACATCAGAGTAGTCCCAACAATGCAAGTAAAGACACTCACAAAGAAGGGTTTTCCAGAACTACTTCAAAAAGGTGCAAGAATGATGGGGTTCGTGTATTCAAGCATAGGGAGAGTATCTGGAGGGGGATTAGTAACAATGTGCCTTTTACTGTAATCTATTTTTATCTTAACATTCACTGTATTTTTCAATTTTTAAATTTTTTATTAGTGCACATTTGCAATACATAATGATTACATTTCTTGTAGGAGTTGGCACACGTACACAACACCTTTTAATTCTTTTTTCATGTCTTTCCCTTCTTCTGCTCTCCTTCCATCTCTTAGTTCCTTTTCCCCTTGCAAAATATTTATCTATTTCCTATTACCTGTTTTTTATTTTTCTCTTCATTTATATTTTGGGTTTCTCATATAAGAGAAACCATGTGATATTCAAGCTGATGTGTTTGATTTATTTCACTTAACATTGTGGTCTATCTCAAGGTGCATCCATTTTCCTACAAATACCTCAAGTTTAAATAAATGGCAGAGAAGTATTCCATTGTATATAAATATCACATTTTCTTTTTTGAGCATACTATGGTGTGTGTGTGTGTGTGTGTGTGTGTGTGTGTGTGTGTGTTTTGGTACTGTGGGTTGAACTCAGGGCCTTTACACTGAGTTACAATCCCCAGCTCTTTTTTACTTTGAGACATGGTCTCACCAAATCACTAAGTTACCCTGGTGGAGCTCAAACTTGTGATCCTGGCTCAGCCTCCCAGACTGCTGAGATTACAGAGTCATGCACCACCATGTTTGACTTCCATCTCTTTTATCAATATCTTTTTGTCTTTACTTCCTGGCTGCTGGCTGTGTTATAGCTGTGTTAAGGCTGTCTGCTGACTATTAGATAAATTTATTTTTTGTAGTTTGCCACATAACTTAGTGCTTATATAAAATTCACTCCTTTGGTGTTCATGTGTTTATTACAATGCATGTAGGGTACATGAGTAGAATATTCATTAGGTAATAAATGTACTGACCCCTACGGCAAAATTGCTGACCTGCAGATAAGTACACATATCTGCAGTAGCAGATCAGCTTTATTTTTTCTACTTTCAATAACCCATTAGGTTACTTGCAACTTTTGGAATTTTCAGCATGAAGTTAATTTTTAAAAGATATATAAGGAAAGCTAATTCTGAAGATTCTGAAATTCATTAAATCTCACTACATCTAAATACCTCAGCTTTATTGTCTGGTGATTTTGTTTTTCTGGTTATTACGAGCCAGAGATAATGACACTGAAGTACCTTCTCATGATAGATGGCACTTCATTGGGTTTTAGATGGACCTAAATGATGTTATGCATTTTAAAAAGGCAGCTGGTGACCAATCTGTTTTTTTGTTTGTTTGTTTGTTTTTTGGTACCAGGAACTGAACTCACGACTTCATGTTTGCCAGGCAGGCACTGTGCCGCTGAGCTATATCCCCAGCCCCAAGACTAGAATACTTGTAATGTAAAGTATCTTTAAGTAGGAAAAATAGGTTTTCCTATGTTTTTCTGTACTGGGAATTGAACTCAGGACCTTGCGCTTGCCAGGCAGGTGCTTCTGTCACTGAGCTATATCCCTGCGGGGCGGGGAGAGCTATCTGTAAGTGGAATCATAACATATACCATACGCTATCATACAGAGGTGCTTAGTATACAACTATTTCATGAGTAGTTTTGCGGCCATCAAAGACATGAGCCTGTGTACTCAATCACCTTCTCTGCACTGCATCATCTATGAGATATTTATGTGTGGGCTGACCTTTATCACCCTGCCTTAGAGTTTTAACCTCCAATTCTGCCTTTTCTTCCTTATCATTTCAGGAGGAAGACATCATTCGAGAAAGCCGTTTCTACTTCCGTGGCTACGGCCTGGGCCACTGCTTACAGGGAAGGGATGGAGGTCCAATGAAAGATTCTAGTATTTACAGTCCCCAACCTCCAGCTCCTCTTCTAAAAGAGGGAGAAAGCATGCGGAAACTCTACGTGGATCGAGCTAAGCGAATTGACACCATCTCTCGGGCTGTCTTCCCTTTTACTTTTCTCATCTTTAATATCTTTTACTGGGTTGTCTATAAAGTGCTACGGTCAGAAGATATCCACCAGGCATTGTGAAATGGGTGGGAGCTAGAGTCCTGCTGCAGGCTTTCTGCTTTCTCCTGGGTGGGCTTTCCCTCTCCATTAGACCCCACCAAGGACTTGGACAGTGTCTTCCTGATCTTTTTCCCTGTCAGAACAACTACTAGTCTCAAAGCTATATGGGCCTATACCGCATGGTGCCAGTGGTGGCTGTACTTACAAGATGGCTCATCCACCCTAATCCAGACTTCCTTTACACTCTCCCATTTCTCATGAGACTAAAGCTTGGGCATGTTCCTGTGGCCAGGATGACTTCCTGCCCTTGCTGGGGACCTTACGTTTTCCACTATTCCAGTGCAGGGTATTTAGACCACTGCTATTAGATCCTGGTATATCTCATCTTAATCTGTACCACTCCTCACCTGGTGACCATCCACCCAGAGCTTGGCCTTTATTTAGTTCTCTGTTCCTTCCACTGCATGATCAAATAGGGAGGCCTTCCTATCCACAAGTGCTGCCCCATGTGACCCAGTCAGGTTTTCTTACAGTGAGAGGAAGGCAAAGGCAGAAGCTCCCCTTCTCATAACAACAATGAACAGTCATAGGCTGCACTGAGCTAAGGCACTGTTATATGGCCCAACAAGAGATGTCCGAGTCTCCTGAGAAGCCCAATGCTATAAGAATTGGAGAAGGAATCCTGGACCCTCAGAAAGATGGCCTTCCCAGGTACACCTAAACTTCCTGCTCTCAGAAACATTTGTTCCTAGTCCCTAATTAGCATGCTGACATGAGCTCCTGAATAGTAAAAAAGAGAAAAAATACATATTATTTAAATAAATTATTTGATGATGCTAGAAAACTCAAGAAAAATGAGATCAGGTTGGACATAGTGGCATATTCCTGTAATCCCAGCTACTGGAGAGGTTGAGGCAGGAGTATCACAAGCTCAAAGCCAGCTTCAGCAACTTGGCAAGACCCTATCACAAATTAAAAAAAAAAAAAAAAGAAAAAAAAATATATATTCATTATCATTGCTGTTAAATGAAAAAGGGCTGAGGATGTAGCCCAGTGGTAGAGTACTTGCCTAGCATATGTGAGGGCCTGAGTTCAGTCTCCAGTACTGCAACAAAAGAAGGGAGTAGGGAGGGAAGGAGGGAAGAAAAGAGGGAAAAGAAAAGTGAGATCCTCAGAGAGTCTGTTGTGGGGTGAGTTTTTGCTTGTTTTTTCTTTTTCTCCAAAGTCTGTTTACTTTTCAGGACCTTTCATTTCCAACTTGTGCTTTCACTTCCTTTTGGTAAGCAAATGGTGCCAAGAAACCTTGCTCAGGCTAGAGTGGGCTTCAAAGTTCCTGGGGAGGTATGCAGAGGACCCATATCCTGGAGAAACAATGACTCTACCAACCTCAGGGTAGTAGTTATAGAAGTTAGAGCGCCTTAACCAGAGTTATTTCTTCACCCTTCTCTTACCCGCTTTTTCTTTCTATAGGAAAGAGCTGTGAAGAGGTGTGGCAGTCAGGTAACCCTACCAGAAATGTCAGAGTACAGAGGGTTGGTATGCAAGAGCCTATTTCAGGCCTAACATATCACTGAAATACAGGGAAGCATTTGTCTGCTAGAGTCCTTTGAATGACCCAACTATGAGGAATAGAACCAGGATAAGCAGATGGGACAGACTGCAGTGTGGGGCCCACAGGTAATGAGATAAACAAATAATCTCTTAGATACCTTGTCCTTTTCTCTGGACCTATTATAATTAACCATGTAAATCCAATCTCTCTGTCTGTTTCTCTCACCCTTTCCTACCCCTCACTTCAGTGTTCCAAACTGAAAGTCAATAGAACAATGGTCAAAGTAAATCCTATAATCAAACTGAAAGCTCAGCTTCCTTTCTTCCTTTTCCTACTGAGCTTGTCTGTTCCTTCCTGTTCACTGAGATAGCTCTCTTTTTTCCTTGGTTTTGAGGAGAGGATTCAGGAAAGATCTAGAAATTATTTTTATTGGTGATATTATCCTGCTAGTGCCAAGAAGATTAAAATTTTACAACTGGCTTAAAGGAGACTGAATTGAGAAGGGCAGAGAGCCCCTGTTTTCCCATTTCTTCCCAGGTAGTGCCAATCAGTAAGAAGCCACTAGCAATACCCCTTTGAAAGGAGGAGAGAGTATCTCTTTGATACTCTCTATGGTGGAGCTGGGGTGTCAGGCTGCTGCAGCCCGAACAGGGTGAGTAAAGGGGGGTGGACTATGGAGATGAGCTTATTGCACAGAGCTCTACTTGTTATAGATCTTGTCCAGATGGGCCAACTGCACAAATCTGCCCTGTTGGAAGTCTCAAGAACAATGCCCTGGAGACAGCTACATAGCTGACCAATAGAGCCTGCCCAACTGGGACTCAGATCAGGGCATCAGCTGGTGCTGGGAACCAAAGAAGCCAAAGTACCAACCAGCATAATAGCCAAAGGAACTCACAAAGCTACTCAGAGGCAATGCCAGGTCGGAGGTACTATCCCTCCCATTGGAGCCCCTAGGTAGGGCAGGGTGATACACAGTGTGAGAATCAGGTATAAATGGCTTTCACGTTCCTTAACCTTGCCACATACATACAGGAGCAAGGGGAGTGCTAAGTCTCACTGAGGGAATCTGACATAAAGCAATACATTCACTCACAGGATTCTTAAACTTAGAGCCTTCTTACCACAGTGAATTGGCAAGAGCTGATACAAGAGGCTCATTTGGAGATAACTTTCATTTATCATCATTCTTATAGTACTCAGTCCTTCAGAGACCCATGTTATTTCCTGCCTCTATCATATCTGAAATGATTTTAAGATTTAAAACAGCATTTTTAAGAGGGAAAAAGCTCCCTACATAAAGTGTTACAAGAGTTTTCATTAATTTTTGTTAATATTTAATGTGAGTTATGTATTTTATACATGTTTTCCCAGAGAAAGGACTTTGGAAATTTCTTGGTTGTTGTTAAGGCAATCAGTACCTCCATCTTCCTTAGCTTGCTCTGCTCTTTGGAAAACCAATGTTCTGTCTTCCTGTTTCCCCTTAATACACTAGCAGAGCCTCTTGTCCTCCCACAATTTACAGGCAAAGCAAAAAGAGCTCTCTCTGCGGAAGAAGAGCAGTGAATAAAATGTACTCCTTTAACTTTCTCCCATAAGCATTTTCCTTGCCTATCACCAAAGAACAGGCCCTCTTCTATTTAAAATGTTAAGTTGATTTAAAGTTATTTTTTTCTTTTCACTGAGCAATGGTAATACCTAAACTTTTTCCAGAATCTGGGAAATCTTTATATATGCCCTCACTTATGCTCACTTTGGCAGTGTGTGTGTGTGTGTGTGTGTGTGTGTGTGTGTGTGTGTGTGTATGTGTGTGTGTGTATGCCCTCACTTGCCTCTCTGCACTCTCAATTTATTATTATTGGTGATGTATTTATCTTATCATTTCTAGCTACCAAAATCTTACGTTTGACTTCACTATATTGGGATTAATTATCTCCTTAGAGTACTCTGTTAATGTGAACAAAACAATCAAGTATGGAACCCATTCAGGAATTAGGGGGCCAGGTAGTACTATCATTGGTTCAATGGAAGAAATGTAGAATAACCTCTTCGGGGGAAGGTATTGCATTTTATACAACTTGTTGGCCTACACAGCTTCTGGTATCTAGCAATGCTCAATATATGTATGTAGAATAAAAGCATGACCTCCCAATTGCTTTATAACATATATTTCTGTACATTTCTTTACATTAGCTTTTTGATTGCAGAGAAAAAAGACCTAGAAGGAAGCTTATAAAATCACACAGAATTTACACACACACACACACACACACACAGACACACACAGAGACACACACACACACACACAGACACTCACAGACAGCATATGTCTTTGGGTGAAAGAGAAACAAAGAAGACAAAAAAACCTTGTAAATTGCATCACTGAATTAAGCCTCATACTGCTCTGATTAAACATTAATAATAATTCATGTATGAAGACCAGTATCAAGCTTATTTCCAAAAACCAATTACCAGATGAAAATTGGCAGTGACAAGTGCGTACAGCAGTGGGGATTTTAGGATTTTAGCAGTACAAGCATCTGCCACTCACCCCTACTACATACACTGTTCCTGCTAGAAAGACCATCCTCTCTGAGGGGACAGCAAGTAAACTGTTCTTCCTAGCCTGACACTCTTTGCTATAACACACTTCACAACTAGAGTAATGTTTATATTCTACAAGTATAGGCCGATGGCACCAGAACCCTTTGCTAGCAAACTTAGGCAGGAAGAAAGAGGGTATCTGAGCCACAGCACACTCACATTCTCTCCATGGAAGAATGACTAAGTCTGCTGTCAAGAAGCCACCTGAAGAAGTCATGTAAGAATTCAACAACTGCCATCCCTCCTGAATAGCTGTTTTTTGCAACCTCTGCTTTTACCATGAGGCTTTCTACAAATTCCATGCTGTATTATACTGTGTGGTGCATTACAACAGAAGTATATGCTTTCAGTATCAATCCTTAGAATAAGGGCAAATTCTTACATCTAAATTCAGGAAGTATGTTGCCTTCCAGAGCTGCATCTAGAAAAATAGACACATATTACCTATTTTATAGCTTCAATTCATAATTGTGTTGACTAAGACAGTGTGGATGGGGGCAGGGGATTTAGCCCAGCAGCACAGCGCCTGCCTGGCAAGCACAAGGTCGTGAGTTCAATTCCTGGTACCAGAAAAAAACCAAAAAACCCAACCAAACAAACCAAACAAACAAACAAAAAAACCAAAACAAACAAACAAACAAACAAAAAAGACAGTGTGGAGGCTTTGGTGCCAGATAGAGCCTGCATTTGAATTACAATTCTAGCACTTATAAGATATAGGTTCTTAGAAAAATTATTTCACCTCCCTTAGGAACCTAAGTTTCCTCATTTGAAGGGCCAATTGAAGGCTCAAAGATCCAGCATGCAATCAATCTGCAGCCTTAAACAAATTATTAAACTCTTCTGTGCTTCAGTTTTCACATCTGTTAAATGAAAGTAATAACACAACCTATCTCAGAGGGTTGCTGTGTGAAATAAATCAGATAATGCTGGTAAAGTGCCTAACTCAGAACTCCAAACAGTTAGTACTCAATATAAATTAGCTATTACACGAGCAAACTGCATCGACATAGTCTCTCTTCTACACCTGTCAAATTTCTAACACATGGCCCTGTTTGGAACTTCAAATTTCTACTCTGTGAGTCATCTTGCTGAGGCTATACTCAAAGAAAGTTCAGGCTAATATCACTTCTCATGCATTTTCACCAGCGCTGAATTAATTCTACCATCACATAACATGCTTAAAAACTATGTAACCATGGGAAACTGCATAATCTCCCTGAGCTTGTTTTTATCCAAAATAAAAAAATAAAAACTCTCCCTTTGACCTCAAATTTCTCTCTAGCTATTGATCTACAGCCCTTCTATTGCTTACCATCAAATTTCTTAAAAGATAGGTCCTTATTACCCATTTCTAATCCTCACCTTTACTACTTATTCCTTAACACACTGCAGTCCACCTTCTTTCTTCCCCATACTCACTCTTGAAGTACATTTCCACATTCCTCACAGTACTTTTTAATTGCTGTGTTATCAACACTTTTCTCGCCTTGTCTCTCATAACTTCTCATAACATGTTAAACTGTCATAGCTGCTTTGAAATTCTTTTCTCCCCTGACTTTCATTCTCTAATTTCTTCTCTAGTCCCTCTGGCCATTTCTTACTCTCCAGGATTTCACCTCTGGACTACAAAGGCTCCTCACTCTACACCTCCTGCTTGGCTGTTCTCAACTATTTTTGTGCCTGGAATAACCTGCATGCTGATGATTCTCAAATAACTACCTCCATCCACTCAACAAGTTCAGGGCCAAAGGAAACATAATATTCTTCAAACTTTCTTTCCCACTCCATCCTACAATCTTTCAAATCTTGATGAATGGTGCTTCTACCTATGTAGACAGACACATGGGAGTCATCCTTGACAACTTCTTCCACAGCCCTCAGATAAAATCAATCACTAACTCTTTTTTTTTTTTTTAATTTTTTTCCAGTGCTGGGAATCGAACTCACGACCTTGCACTTGCCAAGCAGGCGCTGTGCCGCTGAGCTGAACCCCCAGCCCCTAATCACTAACTCTTGCTGACTATACTTTTCAGTTATTTCTGAAACTCTCTCCCTCTTTGCTTATCCTTCCTGACCTCATGTTTGTTCAATCACCGATTCCAGTATGATTTCCTATCCTCCACACCAATACCAGTTTGATCATAAATAGACTGTTCTAAAATAGTCTGTTTAGGGGCTGGGGATTTAGCTCAGTGGCACAGCGCCTGCCTGGCAAGTGCAAGGTCGTGAGTTCAATTCCTGGTACCAGAAAAAAAAAAACAACAAAAAAAAACAAACCACAAATAAAATAGTCTGTTTAGGACACTTCCTTGTTTTTAGTCTTTTAATACGCCCCTCCCATGTCTCAGGGAAAAGTCCAAGTTCTTTAAATTGGCCTCCAAGAGATTTTCTCTGTCCCCTGCCAGCACCTCCAGACTCTTCTCTCCTACCCACTTTACTTCCCTAAATGCACCCTGCACTTGGGCATGCTGATCCACCCACAGAACCCAGAACTCAATAACTGATTCCCTCTAATGCTTCATAATTTTGTGTGAGCTGTTCCCTAGCCTTTAAAAGTCTTCCATTGACCTCTTCCACCCGAGGCACTTTTATTTATCTTTCAAGACTAGCCAGATGTCATGTTTTCTGTGAAGCATTCTCAAATCCCTGTCACGCCAACATTTACTCAGATTTAGGCTCTCCAGTGATACTCTATACATATGAAGCATGGCTGAAAAATAAGGTGAATGTTTACATGTTTTTACAGTCAAAAACACAGGGGCTGGGGATTTAGCTCAGGGGCACAGCGCCTGCCTGGCAAGCACAAGATTGTGAGTTCAATTCCTGGTACCGGAAAACAAACAAACAAACAAAAACACATTACCATTACAGTCAAAGATACATCACCATTATTGCAGTAAAAGACACACTAACATGTCCCTCAAAAGACTCCCCTAGATTGGAACACACTTATCCCATTGTTCTTGCCACTTTGTCAAGAGGTTCTAGAAGTCCTCTTTCAGGAGTGTCTCTAGTCGCACTGTTGTGGCTGCCCCAGGGTCCTGACCCAACTCAAAAATTTACCTTTTATGGTCATTTTGACTTTGAGGAAGACCCAGCAGTCACCTGGTGCCAGATCTGGTGGATAAGGTGGATGAGCACACACTGTAACACTTTCACAAGCCTGCTTATTCATGGGATGCCACTCGGCAGCACCACTCACCATAGTTTTGATCATACCTTGTAAAGACATAGAGGAGGACTTCCAGAACTGCTTTTGAAAGTGGGAAGAATGATGGGATAAGTGTATTGTAAGTGAGGGGGGTAGTCTAAGAGAGATTAATAGCAATGTATCTTTTACTGTAATATCTTTTTTAAAATTTAAACATTCAGCAAATGTATTGATTATATCTCACAATCTACATTTATACTTGCAAGATTATCTACAGTTCTGCCTCAGTTCATGAGCACTTCTGTTTGCAAACAATTCAGTTTGCAAACAAAAGTGTTCTGAAAATTTGCTTCCATTTGCAGATTCCGCATTGGGTGACAAATAAATTCCGCATGGCCATCTTCCTTATACAAACACAAACACAGCTATCTTTCCCAAAACTGTAAAACAAATTAAATTTATAAACAGAGGTATACTGTAGTTGTGTTTTGAACACACACACATACTATATAGGAGTCTTGAACATGTGCATAAAACTAGTTTGAGGCCAGGGATTATAATATATTTATCTTATATATCAAGCCCTTGATAGCATGAAATAAATTAAGTGTTTGCTACATAATTTTTAAAGTAATGAGCACTGTAGATCTTCAAAAAAGTTTTTCAACCACCCAGTTGCAGTGCTAGTTCTCATCAACTACACTTTCTTTGGAAAGGATTGTCATAAAGGGCCATACAATCTAGGTGACCTTGTACTTTCTCTTTTTGCAAAGCATTTGTCATGTCATCCTCAAAACAACCTCTGAGGTAAGATAATCACAGATTCATGTAAGAAGTGAAGAGATGAGGCTCAGAGAGGTTAAGTGACTTCCCCAAGTCTCACAACAGGAGCAAATTCCAGGTTATGATGATAGCCCTGACTATCGGAAGAGCAAGAATGCCTGGGTCCATGGTCATAATAACACATTTACTATCTTTACTGTATTTAATGCTCACCAGTCTTCCCACACAGAGAAGCAAAAAGTTAGCTTTATTAGAAAACTAATGTCTTGTGGGATTTCCCATAAGACAACTGGCTCAATAGATGGAAAAGTCTTAGAATTCTAAAAACTGTCGAAGAACCAAAGGGCTGCCTCAGATCATTTTAAACCTGTCTCTTCACCAGACAATATAGGAATATTGAAGGTTTAAAGAGGCAAAGCCCAGATCCTAACTGTAACCCCTTTTCTCTCAACTTATTTGAAATTGTGAAAGAATAAAATAGAAAGTAAAATATCTGAGTACACCATCATTTATTAGCCACAGTCTCACTTCTGGGACTACTCTGACTCACAGACTGCAACAGACGCATGCATAAGGCAAGGAGGAAATTGTTCGTGTGATGACCCCTGCCTTGCTCATCACTGATCGATACCCACGTTAGATGTTTACTGCTCCCGTAGAAAGGGGGCTAACACAAACCTTGGCAGCAGTTAAGATAATACAACGGATGTAAAATGCCCATGCTGATCTCCAGTTCCACAAATTCAGGCTCTTCCTTACCAAGATTTCTTTATGAATTTATGAATTCCTTAGATTTATACTTATTTTAGCTTACCGTAGTAGAACACAAACTGTTATAATCATTTGGTTGGCCTAAGCTTCAGGGCAGTCCTTTAAGGAAGGAGGCAATATAGTTTCTCCTTAATACATCATTATCCTTCTCTGAAATGTACTTTATTGATTTTGGCTTTGCTCTTGCTTTAACTCCATTTATTTTGAAATTAACCCTTCCTGTCCCATCTCTGTAGGATTTTAAATTCCAGGTTTATGTACCCTCTTCATCTAAGGTCACCTAACAGAAAATAATGCATTATAGAAATTAAGCTCATTCTTTTCTTTTGTTTTTTTTTTTTTTTGGTACCGAGAATCAAACTAAGGATCTAGCACTTTCCAGGCAGGCGCTGTGCCGCTGAGCTATATCCCTGGCCCAGTCCCATTCTTTTCTATATGCTACTTACACGGTTTTCCTTCCTGACATTCTCATGATGGAGTCATGTTCAGGATAAAGGATTCAAAGGAGAGAGAGACAGAGAAGGTGAAAGCTAATGAAACACATCTTCAAAGCATCGCAGATACCATGTCTGATGTTATTCTTCAACTAACAGATATCCAGTTACTACTGTAGGTACAAATAGTATCCATTTCCTCAGTTTACCCTTCCTTGAAGCAAGGAAGAAAAGAGGTATGCCAGGGATGCATGTGCACCGCCTCGCTGACATCTTTGCTAGTTTCCTAGCCAACTGAAACTTAAAGATGAAAAGAAACCAAGCCCTTGGCACTAGCATGTACCCTAGTATGAGGACTATGCTCTCTCTTTGGAAGATTTCTTGGAGCTACATTCTAGTTTCAGCCATCCTCTGAGATACAGGGCAGCTGCTCTATTTTATTGGGAAATCTGATTCTTTTTTGTGTCATTCCTTTAGTTTTTCCACCCTGCTTTACATGAGACATACACCTTGGTGGCCTATTTACATTACTAATACCAGTTTAGTAAGGCTAAGGGGTGTCAACTCCCAAAAGCCCTTCTAGATTTCTCTACCCTGCCATTTAACTGCTACATGGAAGAGGAGAAAGTCTGGTGAGATTGGCGTAAGTATCTGTTCCTTGAATCTGACTGAGTCACCAGTTTTACCGAGGGTCTACCCCTCAAATTAAGGTTCTTTGAATGCTCTAATACCAAGAAAATTCTCCCTTAATGAACCAATGTAAAGTAAAGCCTTTCACCGGAAATTTGAAGGTATCAAGTGAGTGATCAGTATAAAAGGTTCACTCAATTGTGAGCACCATTAAGGTGGGGAAAAGTACTGTTCTTGGAACAATGGAAATGGGCAATGAATGCCAGCTGAAATGCACATGTAGAAGTAAATACATTTGACTATACTGCCAGATCTCTCAGGTTAGGAGGACCACTAAGTAAGATTTCTTGTGGTTTTTGGAGCACAAAAGGAACAGTGAGGGAGTGAACATGAGTCTATAAAAGTTTGGGGTAAGCTGAGGTTGGTGTTTTTTATATTTTGTTTTGTTTTTTTAAAATCCAGTGTTCTGGGGCTGGGGATTTAGCTCAGCGGCACAGCACCTGCCTGGCAAGCGCAAGGTCATGAGTTTGAATCCCAGTACAGGAAAAAAAAAAAAAAACAAAATAAATAAATAAATAAAATCCAGTGTTCTCTGAGGGGTTGGGGGTGTAGCTCAGTGGTACAGCACTTGCCTAGCATGTATTTTTGTTTTTTGTTTTTTTTTGTTTTTCTCTTTTACTGGGAACCGAACTCACGACCTTGCGCTTGCCAGGCAGGTACTTTGCCACTGAGCTAAATCCCCAGCCCCCTTGCCTAGCATGTACAAGAACCTACGTTTGATACCCCACACCACCAAAAATTATTTTTTAGAAAGTCAATGATTTCTCATGATTTTTTCCTCCCACAATTGATAACTTTTAAAGGTTTCTGTTTGCATGTAAGTTTAAGATCAGTCCTTTAGGCTGGCTCTCAACTACCAATATCACCTTCTCTCCTTTGGACTCATTCACAACTTTTTTTACAGTATCTACTACGAAGTTCCAGATACTACTAAATACAGGAGAAACACAGTGAAAAAGAAACACCTCCTGCCCTCAGAGGGCTTATATTTTGTCAGGGGAGACAAACTTGGACTAAGTTGTTGGAGACAGTGAAATGGAGAAAATGTGCAAGTATTATGGAAATAAGTATGTAGGAGACGGACCCGACATAGTTCTGGTAAAAGTTAGTGAAGAGGATATCATGGAAGGCTTTCCTGAGATAGGGATAGTTAAGATGTGATCTGAAGAAAAGGTAAGAGGGAAAGGAAAAGAAAGATCAGTAAGACAAAGGGAAAGGAAGGCATGAGGGGTAGGATAAAATTTCAGAGGAACAGATTTGCATTTTGCCAAAAAAGAAAATCTGACTGCATTGTGGAGAACAAATTGTAGAGAGAAAAAGAGTAGATCGTCAGGCAAGAATTGTGGTGTTTTACAAAGGGGAATGTAGTGGGTGCTATAGGAACATAAAGGAAAATACTCAACTTGGTCCTGGGGAACAGAGAAAGTCTCCCTAAGCAAATGACATTTAAAGGGAGAGTTGACACCTGGTTAGTCACAGTAAGGACTATAAGGGGATATGAAGAGAGACTCTGGCACACTAATCTCTCTTAGCCAAAGCTGGCCTCATTCTCACTAATTATTTAGTCCTCACCTGGAATGCCTAGTACCTTTTATTCCTGGCCAAAGAATGAATGATGCACTAGGGCAGATCTGACAAACCTATGGCACACATGCTGCAGCTGGCTGTTTGTTATTAAAAGCTCTAAAAGGTTTTAGAGCACTAGAGCCTCTGAAGTACTCCTTTAGTAATTCACTATCTGTGAAGCTGACACAAGGAAAGTGGCCTGATATCCCCATAAGAGATCTACTACTTGAATGCAAAGATCTAAGATCTGAAATTGATAGCTTCTTCCTACTGGTTGCTCCTTCTCATCCCCTTGCAATCCTGCCCCCCCTTCTATTGTTTCTTCTGTCTCCTGGTTGTCATCCAGGATGAGAAAATGGTCTAGCTGTCCTCAGAGACTTACACCAGCCTGGACTGCTCTGCAGTGCCATGAAGGGCCAGGACTTTTGTTTACAGCTGGGAGCCTGGTGAGGCGGTGAGCACAGCTGACAGCCCCATTCTGGAGCAAACATCAATCATCCTCTGTCCTCTCAGCCAACTTTCACAGACCAGCTCTATTGAAAGCCGGCTGTACCCGCCTGGGTCCCACTGACGTCCCATCTACAACTCTGGCCTGGGAGCAGCTGGATGAATCTCAGCCTTGTACCTTTTAGGAACTGTTCTTGCTCTCCTTCTCTGTCCTCAACTTTGAACCATTTTGTCTCAACCTCAGGGCCTTCAAAGAACATGTTCTCTGAGGTCTCCATGCCCTAAACAGTGCCCCCATCTCCAACCATATCTGCTCACTCCTGGCAGTGTACAAACACCCCTCATTTACTTAGTCACATAATGAAAACATTAAGAACAAAGTAGTAAAAAGAAAACCCACATAATTTCAATGTATACTTTATGTAACCTGCCTTTGCAAACTGGGCAGGTTCCATGTCTTTAAAAGTGTGTTTGTGTGTGTGCATGTGCACGTGTGTGCATACACATGTGTGCATACATACATGTCTTTTGCTTTTCAGATGATTTTCCCACTGTTTTAAAAATGGCAAATCAGATGGTATGTGATATCTTCCAAGAATATTGGAAGGTCTTGCTGGGTGTGGTGGCATACTTCTGTAATCCCAGCACTCAGGAGGCTGAAGGAGAAGAATCATGAGGAGTTTGAGGCCAGTCTGGGCTACATGGTGAGTTCAAAGCCAGCCTGAACTATACTGCAAGATTCTTTCTTTATTTATCTTTTTTTTTTTTGGTACCAGCAATCGAACTCAGGACCTTGTGCTTGCCAGACAGGCGTTTGTGCCGCTGAGCTAAATCCCCGGCCCTATATACAGCAAGATCCTGTCTAAAACAAGAACGGAATATTCAAAAAGTCTTCAGTAACTGCCTCTGTCAGGTATTCTGCTCCCTGGTCACTTTCTTCCTTAGCACCTTTGCCTTTTGCAGCACTTACCTGGGGTAAACATGAAGCCCCATTACATTCCTAGTTCTGTCTCCTGTTCCCAGATCTCTCTGCCTGTGTTTTTCTGCCTACTTGCTAACAAGGTTTTCACTCACTACCAAGGCCTTTCTATGATTTCCAACCTCTCTATGGTCCTAAATGCCAAAGAGACATGAGACAAAGCTTTCACTAACAGTAGCTCATTATAGTGACATTTCTTTCCTATGGGGTCTGATGAAGGGGGACAGCAGGCAAGAGGAGATTCCCCTTCCGGGAAATCTTATCAGAACTTCTGCCAATGATGCTTTTGAAATCTAAACTCTCCACTTCTCAAATTTTCACTAGTCTATCTCTCCTGAAGGGCTGTATTTTACCCAACACCTGGCTAATAAGTATTCTAAAGAGAAACCCATGGATATTCTTTTCCCCACGATTGATAAGGAATTTTTAAAATTTTCTTCTATTTTTAAAGTTGTTTTACTATAGAAACATTCAAAGATACACAAATGTAGGAAAAATAGTACAATAAACTCCTATATACCCATCATTATGCTTTAACAATTTACACATAGAAACTTAGGTATTATTGTTGTCCTTTTAAAAATAATGTGACAGTTGACATTTTTAAAAGCCATAATTTTTATCATTTCCAGAACTGGGACCATAGGTAGAAGTTAGAAGCATAAGTAAACTTACCTCTGGGAAAGGCTCAAAGCATCTTCTTGAGGCAAAGTGTAGATTACAGGCATCAGCAAACGCAGGTGGAAATCAGTCCTCATCTCTTGGTCTATGTCCTACATGGACGAATCTATATGGTGATTCCAAGTGAAGTGTGTCATTCACAAAACCATGAATCCAGAAAGCTGTATGCTAAACTGTCAACTCAGAAGAGGCAAAACAAAAAAATGTACAAATCTGGCATCCCAATGTCACCCAAGGACTTTAGTAATTAGGTTCAGTGTTCCAGTGTTTACCGACACTTGAAAAAAACCTCTTTCTATCAAACAGATGCGTCAGTCATGGGGCAGGTGTTAAATGGAGGGGAGAATGGATACCCCTAAAAAGATAAAACTTGTCTATGATCTTTTCCAATTTTTGCTGTGTTATGCACTGGCAAACTAGACTGATCCAGACTAATATTCTGGACTGGTTGTATGAACTTCCTAGGCAGTGAAGCAGGTATAAACACTTAGTATGATATCCTCATCACAGAAATACCATTTTTCTTAGCCATGAAATATTAGGATTTTTAACATTTACATTAAGCAAACACTGTTCTAAAAATATCCACTGCGCTAGTAAGAAACAAGTTTTTTAAATATCAAAGAAACCTTACAATAGGCCAATTTTATCCACTACCCAAAAGCCATGGGGGACACTATTGTCTCTCCCTACCTTCTCGGACAGACCAAGTTCTACATCCCAGACCTAGGACAGTTCTTAGGCACGAAGTAAAACAAGGCCAGTAATGTCTAGCAGGTTACACCCTGAAAAACAGTACTCAACTATCAGAGCACAAGTCTAGGCTGAAATTTGTTTTCCAACTGCCCTGGTGAGATTGCAGCAGCCCAGAGAAAAAAAGCACTGTTCTCATTGTTCCACTGGAGTGGACGCTTCTCAATAATTTGTCCGCCCCTAGGTGCCATGTGTTTCTAATTAGCACTAAAGCATTGTGTGAGCTAATGGTAGCCCTGCAAATTAACACAGGGTTCTTGGAGCCATTAGGTGTCCTGTGAGGGCAGGGGCCATAGTTTCTATTTGGCTTTGGGCCTTGGAGCCAAACAAACCTAAGCTATGTTTTCCCTTCTAGTTGAAGCAGATTGTGAAGACAATGGCTTGGCTGTAAATTCTAAAGACTAACTCACATTATCAGAGAACTCACTTTAAGTCAGGAGACTGCTGGAGTCTTATCTCACTAGCAGGCACAGATGGCAGAGGCATATTCACAGCTATTCATATTGAAGGGGTAGCATGATATAAGAGGAAAAAGCCTGGGCATTAGAGTCAGAAAGAAGTCTGAATTCTTGTTCTGCCATTTACTTGCTGAGCAACTTGGTGTTAGCATTCAACATCTCTGCGCTTCAGTGACGATTTAGAGAAGCAACAGATGTAAAGAGCTGAGCACTTTGCTGCCTGGCACATAGGGAGCACTCAGTTCCTATGCCTTTTGCTGCTACCACTCTGACTCGAAACTAACTGATATTATTCATGCCCTTAGCCTTAAAATCTCAGCAAAGTACAAGAACGGGTCTCCTAGACAGAATGTTGGAGTAACAGTTAGGAGATGTGGGTTGCTTGTTATAGCACCTTGGGTTACTTACTCTTACTCCCCTCTCCTAATTCCATCACTAGAGCAGAACATCCATAGTTCTGATGCTGAAAAGAGCAAAGGAAATCACTTTCCTTGGACACCTACCATGAGACATGCAATACACTATGCCCTTTAGGTACTTTATGATCTCCCAATAAGCAGCATCTAATAGAACTTTTCTGTGATGGCTGAAATGTTCCATGTCTGTACTATTAGAGTAGCTGCTAGCCATAAGGACTATAGATGCTGACCCCTTGATACTACTGAGAACTGAATTTTTTTTAAAATCTACTTAATTTTAATTAAAATTTAAAAGCCACAAGTAAAAACCACTGTCTACCTTGTTGGACAGTGTGGCTCTAAATTGAAAAGCATAAATATCTGTTTCCATTTAATACAGTATATGGAAACAGTGAGGTTTGGAAAGGCTGGGGAACTTGTTAAAATTCACTTAAATAACAAAAGCCTTGCCAAATTCAAAACAGAATTCTGGAAAGTTTAGCAGGATAATAGGGTCAGCTATACCAGAATTATCCAAGCTCCATTACTTACAAACCATATGTCCAAACAAAATAATTAGACTCTGTAACTCATGTATAAAATGATAACTGTCACCTAATTTACAGGTCTATTACGATTATTTGGTATACAGCAATACAGTGTAGCCCATAATAGGATTTCAACAAGTCTGTTTCCTCACCACCCTGAATCGCCCATCACACATAAGAGATTTAGACATAAATGAAAAAAAGAGAGCTGAAGAGTAGAAAGTATTAGAAAACATAAAAGCAAAAAGAGAAACACATGTGATACCGTATTACAAAATAGAGAAGAGGAAGGGTATGAAAATCAACATATTACCATTTACTTGGTTTGCTTTTCTACCCTCTTCTTGATACACCAATGCAGAGAATGGGATACCTTTACATGTGCAGTGTTCTGGGGCTCTGAAAGACAAGCCATTACGGTTGAACAAGCAAGTACTAATCCTGGTCCCTAGACTTGTTTGCATTTGGAAAAATAACTTGACACCTCTAAACATTAGTTCTTAATCTGTACAATATGCTGGGTGTCTCAGTATATATATATATATATATATATATATATATATATATATATATTTCTCATTTATTATTTTGCTTAACATTCTGTAGCACCCTCTAGTGGTATATACAAAAATAAGCATTACATTTCTGCTCTTCATCACAGTGGTTCTCAAACCTCAGCGTTCATTAGATTTACTGGGAATAGTCTGCAGCAACACAGACTGCCAAACTTCAACGCAAGAATTTATGGTTCAGTAGGTTTGAGGTGGGACCTGAGAATCTGAATTTCTGACAGCTTCCCAGGTGATGCTGATGTTAGTGTTCTGTCTGCAAAAACACTGAGATATTACTCTAAAAATTCCTCCTCACCTTCTACGTAGAACTAGGTATGATTGATAACTGAAAGGTTTGATTTCTACTGTTTTAATATAGTAGTAACAATCCAGTAGACTTTTTTTGAAGAAAATAGGAATATCTGTGTGAGGGATTAACACAGCATCTAAAATATAGTAAGCATGCAAAAAGCAAGAATCACAACATAAATTTGCACAAGATCACAGTGCTACTAAGTGGTGAAATAGGGTTTACAATTAAGTTTTTGACGCTAGAGACACAATGAAGTTTAGCAATACACTATAGAAAACAGGGTGCAAATATACATATCTGATAAAAATTTTTAAAGGAAAGAAAAATCAGTTTTCAATACCAGGGTTTAACTTTTACCTCCGTGTTATCTTTCTTCACCGAATGACTAATCATCTTTACTGTATTTTCTTCTGGAGGAATTCTGAGTATTTGAAAAGGAAGTATACAAAAAAGGATTAGGATTTTAATCAGTTCAGCATCTAGGGTCATGCACCAAATCTGTGACTATAAAATGCTGGGAGAAAGAAGAGAGGGATGCTGGGGAATCTTTAAGAAAAGAAGGAGGGTTGGGGATATAGCTCAGTGACATAAGCACCTGCCTGGCAAGCGCAAGGTTGTGAGTTCGATCCCCGGTACCACAAAAAAAA
>NW_004955548.1:646816-694941 GCF_000276665.1 Chinchilla lanigera | reverse complement strand
CGCGCGCGCGCACAGACACACTTTCCCACACACACCCTAAAGCTAGGAGCGCACGCCTGCGCACACCCACCACCTCTGGCGCCACAAGGGTTGGCGCGCGTTTAGACTCCAACCCCACGGCCGCGCGAGCTTGTCCGCGCATATATACCCTGGCCCTCACGCTATTCGCCCGCGACACTCACCACCCCCCCTCGCACACACACATCAAAACCTCCATTGCGCCTTTTTCGTCCTTCCCCGAGAGTTGCGCAACAGCCTCGGGGGCGTGGCCCTAGATTTGACCTCGCGCTTCCCCACTCGCGGGAACCTTAGCTCATTTCCGCCTATCCTATTTCAGCAGGCCACGTAGACACTTCCTTTCCCTGTGGGGGGGGCCACAAACCCATAATCCCTCCCTGCAGAAGAGAGGGGAAAAAAAAGCCCCTCTGGTCAGGGGAACTCTGGGTCGTGAAAATAGGCCACGTGAAACACTCTGCCCTATAGACTTATGACCCAACGGCTGTCGCGCTTCGGGAGGGCGGGCTAAGAACCTAAGAAGACAAACGTCATTGGCCAGAATCGGCAGCAAAGAAGGAAGGTGATTGGTTTGTTGTGGTTCTTAACCATGAAGAAGCAGGTTAGTAGCACCCGCCTTTACTGCGGCGCAGTGTCACTGCTGACGTGTAGGTAGTGATCCAATCATTTGGTTATGGAACATTCTAAAACTCAGAGAAGACGACTGTGATTGGCTGAAGGGTATAAACCCGCCTCCTGGGTGACGTGTCTGCCTATGGATATCAGTTGCCAGAGAAACCTGGATTTACTATGGCGGTTGGAGGGACGGCGGTCATCACACGTCCTGCTGGAGAGAGCTGGATTCTCGTTTCAGGTTTCGGGGTGGGGGTGGGGAGAAAGGGCCGATGATTTCCTCTTTTCTTCGGGTGTTTAGACAGGATTCGCTTGTGGCTTTAGTCGGGCAGAGGCAGATTTGTGTTCCTGCTCGCCAACGCCCAGCTCGGGCAAGGCTCCTGTTCTTTCTGTGTCGCGGTTTCCATGTTTGTAAAATGGTGATAATAGTATTTACCTCAGAGACGTGTACTGTGTAATAGTGCGTACAAGGCACTTAATATGAAGCCCGGCTTCTACACATATTAGCTATTGTTAATCGGGGTGAATGTTCGCATAACAGAATGAGAAAAATTATAAATTGCGTAAATACGCTCATTATAGTGCTTTTTTAATAGATCAGCTTCCCTAGAAGAAATTAATGATAAAAATTTAACCTTTACCGATGAAATAATTTGCAACCTGATAATCACCTCAGAATAGCGGGGATTGGAATTTCCCCATATTGAAAAGTTAAAAAAAAAAAAAAAAAGAGCGAAAGGGAGAGCGAGCTGGAGATGAACCACATGCTATGAGTAGGCCTTGTTTGGATCCTGATTCGAACACAGCAACTGTAAAAAATCCAAGCTGCATCAGGAAAATTTGAACGCGGATTCGCTGTTTGATGATATTTAAGGAATTGATGTCATTTTTTTAGACGTGGTGGTGATATTGTGGTTATGTTTTCAAATTGTCTTTTATTTTGTGGAAATATGTAAAATGCTTATAGATTAAATAATGCCTGGAATTGGCTTCAAAATACGCTGGTTAGGATTTGCTTCAAAATAATTTTAGCGGCAGGGAGGAATGGGGAGGGGTGTAAATCAAATAAAATTAGGGCCCTCAATTAGTCACCGTTTGTGGTGAATGATAGTTAGATGAGGTTCCTTATATTCATCTATTTTCTTTGGTATATATTAGAAATTTTCCATAATATAGAAGTCGACTATTTGGTGAGCTTAAAAAATCCAGGGGGGGGAGCAGTGGGTGGGGTTACAGATGAAACAAGATGGCCTTCAGTTGGTAATTGTTGAAGCTGGTTGATGGATTCCTGTGGGTTTGTAATACTATTCCCTCTACGCTTTTATCCATTTGAAATTACCTTTAATAAAGGTATTTTTCAAAAATTAGATACGTGTACAATAAAGTAAATTTGAAACTATAGCCACACGAAAGAAGAAAAACCACTTGTATATTATTTATCAGCTCTGGCATCCTTTGTGATAAAATTGCATTGACTGATGGAGAAGAATGCCATTATTTCATATCTTTTTATGTTCTTTTCTGTCCTTTTGTTTGACCTTCTAGGTCGCCATCAGAAAAACTAAGTTTGGCATACAGTAAGGATCAGGAGACCTGATCCTGATTGCAGAACCATCTTTGATTACAGAATCTTGGGTAAGTGCTTTCCTCCTCGAGGCCTTATTTCTCAGATGAGGTAATACCAAATAACCTTCCTAGCTTGAAAATAAATAAGCTCCTATCTGGGAAAGTACTCTCAATTCTGAGAAGGGAAAGATGGGACTAAATCCATTGCTGCTTCCGGTATAGAAAATGGATAAACAACAGAGGGCTGTGTAGTCATACAACCCTTAATAAAAAATGCTGAAATTGATCCCCTATAGTAGTTCTACAAATCTAAATATTGTTTGTTTTCCTTTGGGACGTTCCATATGCAGCATAGTTCGGTGATTGAGAACAAACACTGACCTGCTGAATTTAAATCCTAGCTCTGCCACTTACTGTATGATCCTGGGCGTTACACTTACTTTTACCTAAGTTTTCTTCTTTCTAAAATAGAATTGATAGTAATAATAGTTCCTTCTTTGTAGGATCATCGAAGGGGTTCCATCTAAAGTACACTGGATAGTGCCTAGCACATATAAGTGTTTGCTTTAATAATTAAGGCTCTATTCATCCTGACACATGCTGTTTTATATAGAATCCGCCAAAAAATGTATACACACTTGAGGAAAAAAAATCTGTATAAATATTTTAATACTAAATTCATTGAGGGGTTGGTGATATAGCTTAGCGGCACAAGGGCCTGCCGGGCAAGCGCAAGGTCCTGAGTTTGATTCCCGGTACCAAAAAATAAATAAATAAATTCATTGAGACATCATGAGATTAATACAAGTTACCCTTGGCCTCTACAATTACAAGAGGTGCTCAGAGTGGTGGCTGTTAGCTTCCAGACATTTATTAGCACTGCAAACTGCCGCTTGGCTAACCTTGGTCATTGAGATTGCTACACATGCACTTTTAATTTCTTCTCAAAGGGACAGGAGTTGAGTGGGCTTTCCACAGTATAGGACATGTTCTAGGGTGTCCCATATGAGGGTAACGCCATCTGTTGAAAAAACATCATACTAATTTTTTTTTCCTAAAGTGTGTATATATTTTTGGTGTACTCTGTGCACTTGTACTTTGTTTTGGAATTGGAAAATTAATATTGTTGGTTTTTCTCCTCGTTTTCCAGAAGCAGCAGTTACTACTAGAACTGAATTCTGAAATTATGACTTCTGGCTTGTCCTAACAATCTAAAAAGGCTTTAAGTATATTATATTTATAAGGAAATTTCCAGGAGCTATATATTAACTACCAGATCGCACCATATTGTCTGATAATAGTTTTTATATGATTCCGTGTTTGTTCAGACTAAAAAAAAATCTCTTAAAGGAAATGCTCCAAGGTCTAGAAGAGAAAATTGATAACGTCCAATTTAAAGTTTATTCCAACAAACTGTAACAATTGTTATTCACACTCATTTGTGACAGACACCTGCATACACAAAAGATGTTAATATTTGGAGTCTGGATCCTAGATAGCCCATTGCTTGCCATGAAGAGGTGAAGGAGTTTTTCAGTCTCTTGATAGTTGCATTTTTTTATGGAGTCCCTATATTTTCCTTCTTGTTTTTTTTCCCTTGTGAAAGCTAAGTTTCAGAGGAAGGCACTTCGCTGGTGGATGAGAAATTAGAAGGGTAGGCACAAAACCCATTTACATGAGGTCATTTAGAGAATCATTAAGGGCTAAAGTAGGGAGCTGCACTTTTTGGTCAGTTGGAGATCAGAAAAAGCATGGGCTGGGGTGACCAGAAATAGAGAAGGCCTCAAAGAGGAAAAAAACCTGAACCTCAAAGGATAGGCAAAACCTAGAAAAAGGGAGGGGAAACAAGTCTGAGTGGTATACCTACAAAGTATACAATATGCAATGGTGACTCACTGAAAAATCATGACATGTGTATCTTACTATAGATTTGTACATCTTCGATATGTACATACAATCTTGTAAGCAGTTTATATTATAGAATAGGCTGTTTTCCTGTTCTTACTACTCTCAGTTATTTTTCTGCCCCTAATCACTCTTCATAGTTTGCTCTATTTCCTTCTAGATTATTAAATTATATACGTGTGTATGGGTATATATATGTATATATATATAAAATGTTTATATATATATAATGCTTTGTGTTTTTCTGTGTACAAATATGGTATCACTATAGGTAATGTTTGCAGCTGGCTGTTTTTATTTAACAAATTGCCTTCAATATCTTTGTATCCATTCATAAGATTCTGATTTCTTTCGCAGTGACACTGTTTTAACTAGCAAGATAGTCCACATTACTACATTTTATTTTGCCAAATCACAATTAGTATCCTTTTAGGTTGACTCCAGTGCTTTGCTACTTCAAATAATACTGCATCAAACATCCTTGTGACCCATTTTAAGTGTCACTCAAGGCCAACATGTATGCTGTTAAACTGTTGTGTTTAAACCAATGGGATCCTAGAGTAAGAATATTCAGACATATCACTGTGTAAGAACAAATGGCTTAGAGATACAGTGGTGAAACCTTCAAAAATTAAATAACCAGAAACCTTTGGGAAGAATACGGCCTTAAAAGATATAACTCTGGGAATTTGGAACATTGTAAAATAACATTTCAAATCATTGAAGAAAGAATGGACTTTTCAGTAATAAATATTAGGAAAAGATTATTAGAAATTTGGGGAAAACTATAAAAATACCAAGAAAAAATGTAGGAAGGCACTCTTACATTATTGGTTTAGAAGCATTTTCTCTAAGCCTGACATAAAGCCAGAGGTCACAATGAAAAAAAATTGACATATTTGTGTGTGTTATTACCATATGTGCATATATATATAATATGCACACACAGTATACATAGTAAGGCACCAATAAACACTTAAAGTATTTTCAACAAACAAAATGCAGCAACAGACAACCAAGTAGAAAATCAATTATTAAAAATGAAGCACCAAACAACCAAGTAAAAAAGGGAACAAAAATGTAAGAAATAGATACATGACCTATACATATGAAATGATGCTCAGTATTACACAAATTCAAGTGAAAATATCGTACTGCATGTTAAAATAACCAAGGCTTTTATTTCATAAAAGATTTTGGGGCTTTGAGTACATACAGCACAGTGGTAGAGTGCTTGGCTAGCTTCTATTAGGCCCTTGGTTTGAATCACAAGAACCGCACACATGACCACAGAAAAATACGTAGTATTGCTGAAGGTGTGGAAGAATAAACAGCCGAGTTTTTGCTGGGAATACAAATTAATAGCTCTGAGGTGAGTCTAGCTCTATCTCATCAGAATTGTAAATGTACAAATCCTTTTACTGAATATTTCCTCACATATGTCCTTCAGAGATACTTATCTAATGCGCTAATGGAACTGTTGATGTCTGTCACAGTACGTAATAACCATTTGGAACATGAGAGTAGTTAAAATATGGTACACAAGAGATTATGGAATGAGAGGTAGATAATAAAAATAAGAGTTAAGTGTTATTGAAATATAAAAGCATCCATGATGTGAGAAAAGCATGGTGCAGAGCAATAGACATCTCAATTTTGTAAAAGTAAATTAAATGAATGTTATGTATTCACATATATAGAGAGAGCATACATACTGAGTTTTAAAGTTACTTATGTGAAGGTATATAAAGCATTGAAGTTATGAATGCTATAATTATATACACTACAAAGGATATTTCATTACCATTGGGAGATGGTAAAGAAGAATGCTCAGATGTTTACATAGCTTGGTATAAATAAATAATGCCATAAAATATAGGAGAGATAATATAGATAACTTTATAGGTCATAGTATAAAGTATAGTATAGTGGTACCTCAGTTCACAGACTTTGTTCTTTCCTTGATTCTGGTTGGAAACTGAATTGGACGAGAACTGAATCAAATTCAGAGGTTAGGTTCAATGTGGACTTTAGGGGGAAATTTTGATTTTCCAGAGAGGGAGTAACAGTAGATTGAGTATCCCCATTCAATGGGATAGCAATTCATATGTCAGAACTCGCATGTTATAATCCTAATATAGGAAAATTACTAATTACAGTGACTTTTTAAAAAATAAAAGATTAGATGTGCATTTAACTATTAGGAGATTAAAGGTAGAAAATAAGGCAAACATACAAATGTGTTTTTCCAATTTCTGGTTTAACCAAGAGCTGACCTATAGGGAATCACTGGGGAATTAGTGACTGTCAGCCTTGATTTGTGAGCCTACTTTCTTTGTTGAATTACATGCATGTATTTGACTCTTTATTGTATGCCCACCAGGAACCTAAGCGTTGCTACAAAAGATGCCAGATAGGTATAGCACAAGTCCTCTGGCAAATTGAAATAAATGATTAGTTCCATAAGCAAAGCTAACATGTGGAACCCAAATACTGTAAGGTACATTTGGTATTGGACATGGTCAAGAAACAGGCTGGAGTAGTTAGCAAAGACTTAAAGAGGAGACAGGACTTTCATAATATTTAGATGGAGAGAGAAGTCTATTTAGAGCAAGAAGTACACTGAATAAACATCAGCCTGAAATTTGAAAGAAACTGGCAGATGCAAAGTTTTAACAACTTGAAAATGGATAAAGAATGTACATAGCAGTATCTTGGAACCGTGCTGTGGTTTTAAGCCTCTGGGAAGAAAAGTACAAAATGGAGTGACGGTAGCAAAGCTCTCCATTAACTTCTATTAGAACGAGGAGTCTGAGGTCAGAAGGAAGGAACATTCAGCTGGGAGTGGTGGTGTACCTCTGTAATCCCTGCACTCTGGAAAGCTGACGCAAGAGGACCAAAACTTTAATCCCAGTCTGGACAATTTAGTGACTTAGGAAGACCCTGTTTCAAAAAAAAAAAAAAAAAGGCTGGAGATGTAACTCAGTGCAAAGGCCCTGGGTTCAGTTCCCAGTACTGTGGGTGGGGGAAGTTATCTGGCCTCTTAATTCCTGGGGTAGTAGTAGTAGCTGTTTAAAAGAACAGGATGCTCAAATGAAAATGAAAGTCACTGAGGCAGTTCTTAGGAAAATTTACTAGCTTTATTAACCAAGCAACCATTGGCTAGGGCTACAAGTACATTTTTGTAGCTATGTCAGACATTGGATTCCACATAATAATTTACATGAATTACAGAATTTGTAGAGGATGGGCTTTGTAGTTTCTTTTTTTTTTTTTGTCCTTTTGAGACAGGATCTTGCTATGCAGTTCAGTCTGGCCTTGAGCTCACTTTGTAGCCCAGGCTGGGCTTAAACGCACAGCGATCCTCCTGCCACAGCCTCCCGAGTGCTGGGATTACAGGCATGCACCACCACGCCCAGCTGTGGTTTTTTTTACGTGTGAATATGTGCAGTCTGCACCAAAGATACACAGTAAATTAAGCTGTCATTCTCAACTTCCTGGGTACGGAATTCCTAATGAACATTCTGGCTTCCAAAATAGTTCTTATCTAGCCCAGCATTATTTTTATGTGTTTTATACAGTTTGATTTGTAATAAGCAATCTTTAGGTGGTATTTTAACTAGCCTCTATTGTGTGGGCCCTCTGTACTGTATGACCCTCAAGATGGGCTTTCTGGATTTTGCTTATATTAAGTTCTCTGATAACCGCAGACACTTTATCCTCCCTGTTCCAGGTGTAGTGAATTCCTTTATAAAAGATTTAAAACGTAACATTTTGTGAGAATGATGGCTTAAAATAGAATGTAATGACACCATCCACTATTACCACTATCTGAAACTTCCTAGGAGCTATCTATATCCCTTTCAGCCAGAAAGAAGTTTTGTGATCCTACAAGGTCAGTCTATATTCATAGATTCTGATGCTGTGTAGGCTGGTGTTGCCCTTGACCATCTGCTCAGAGCTTTGTGCTCTTTCATTTGTAGGATACTATTTGCTCAGTGAAACTAAGTATTAGTAGCACCTAGGCCTCTTCCCTAAAACACTCCTGAATCAGGGCCCCCGTTTTCAAGAATGTCTGTTTATTTTGCATTACTGGGATATTGAACCCAGGTCCTTCATACTGAACTACACCCACAGCCTTTTTTTTTGAGGCAGGGTTTCATTAAGTCATACAGACTGGGCTTGACCTTGGAATCTTCCTACCTCAGCCTCCTAGAATATTGAGGTTACAGCCAGATGGTACCACTCCCATCTTCAAGAGTATCTTGACTCTGATTGCCTCCTTGGGGCTTGTCTGAGAACTTCCCATGCAGTCTGGAAGGATAGTGATTGATGGGTTGCTTTGGGTGAAAGTTGTTAGAGAAACCTGGCTTAAGGCTAAGTCTATCATTCCTTTCTCAGTGTTTACCCTGATTTTGACGTGCTGGAATTTATTTTGCTGAATTTCTGTATACATAAACATGTTTAAAACACAAATGAGATCACACTATTGATAAGGAGTGTTTTGAGACATGTTTAATCCTACTTGGGATCTTGCTGTGTGCAGTATTAGTGAAACCTGCCCATTTGTCTAATGACACATTGAGCATCTTTCTCTGTTAGTACATAGACTTCTGAACTCATTTGAATGTTATGTAGTGTGCATACATAATTTATATTACCATGTTCCTTCCTATTAAAGAATATTCAGCTTCCAGTTCTTCAGTATTATAAATACCACTGCAGCAAGTATCTTTATGTTTCATGTTCAGGTATTCCTGTGAAGTATTGTGCTATCTTTTCACATCAAATTTATGACATTCTTAAAAGAATCTATAAAGTCTAGAAAGAATTTGCCTGTGGGCATGCTGGCACATGCCTGAAATCTCAGCACTCTTGGAGGCTGAGGCAGGAGGATCGCCAAGTTTGAGCCCAGCCTGAACAACTCAGTAAGGCCCTATCTCAAAATTTTAAAAAGGCTGGGGATGTACCTCAGTGCTAAAATCCTGGGTTCAATCATCAGCACTGTGTAAAATGGCCGTAATCATAGATGACAAGGGGCTAAGGGTACACAAGGTCTCGTAGCTCATCACTGGGAGACTAATTGGAGTAAAGGTCTGTCTGACAAACAGGACCCTTACTTTCCTTCACGGCTCTGTTACAAACCATGTAATTTTTTTCTCTTGGATGGTTTTACAAAAGTTCTTCATTGCAGATACCTGCTTTCCTTTCTAGGTTCTGTCTCCCACTTCATCCCTCCAGACCATCCCCGAAGACCTGTAAGATTCCATTTGGGAAATTACTAGCAGTTCTTGGAAGGGAAAGAAGGAAGATTGTGTAAGTCAAAGAAATTGTTTGTTCTCACATCATAAGAATAATAGGCTATTTTTGCATCCTTATCTTGCTGGCTCTCCCTGCTTCATTTTCTTCATTGTGAATTATCTGTTTGAAACTCAACTTGTTTGAGTTCCACAGTAACGTTCTCCTTATTCTTCAATGGCTACTCTTAGCATTTTTGTTTTGTTTGTGGTTTTTCTGTGCTCACCCCTTAAAACTTTCTTCCTTAGGTTTTCCAGAATTCCAAACTTTGAAATTCTGCCTCTGTTCTCCCTGTATGATTTCACTGGCTCTCACCATTGCCAGCTGTATAATAATAGTGATTCTTAGATCTCCATTGCTAGATGGAGAAAGCTCATCTGAGCTTTTAAAGTCATATGTGTAACGTAACAGCTTACATGCAATAAGTGCAATACTAAACTTTCCCCTTTAATCACTTTCCTTTCACAAATGCCACCTCATTTGTAGACACTACAGAGCTGATTGCCATCCTCAAAACTTGAGGATCATCACTGACTTCTCCCTCACCATTTTTTTTTACCTCCTTCAGCAAGCAGTCATTGAAAGTGGTGTCATAATTGTCACTTTCAGTGTTTGAATCCCTCATGCCTACCATAGTATTTGCCTAAAAGTAGATATGCGATAATGTATGAGGACTAACTGAATAGGTTAATGAAAGGATAAATTACTTTTCTTCCTTTGTTGCTGCTGATTTTAAACTAACTCTTAAAATCCATGCTTCTATTAATTCATATTATTCTGGCTTGAAATTATAGGCATATTGAACAGTTTTCCACGTCATTACTTCTCCCTCTTAGTTACTTACTATATTCTTCCATATAAGTTCATTTCTTTTCACTGTCATCACCCTAGTTCAGGCCTATGTGGACTTTTATACACAAACCTTTATTGTTACTTATTTTCCCTCCTGTTGACTAAATTGATCTCTATATTTCTTTTAAATTGTCATTCTTCCTGTTCCAAAGTCTTCAACTTAAATTCTACTGCCTTTTCCAGTTCTGGGGATTGAATACAGGGCCTTCACACTGAGCTGCATTCCCAGCATGTTTTACATTGTTTATTTTCAGAAGGGTCTCACTAAGTAACTAAGCTGCCCATGCTGGGCTAGAACTTGATGATCCTCCTTCCTCAGCCTCCCAGAGTGCTGGAATTACGTGTTCACACTGCTCAAGTTCTGCTGCTTCCTATGGTTTCTTTTCTATTTAATTCCTTTTTTCTCTAAAATTAGTCTTTTAAGTGGCACCAAAAACTCACTTATGGGCATGTCTTGTGAATAGTTGGGTGGAATGCAGGTAGTTGTGAGGATCAGAGAAGGGGGAGGAGGTAGAGTTACAGATTCCTGAAATAGGATTTGAAATTCAAATTCTAGGAGAGTTAATATGTATGGTGTTCTTATGGACCGTTACGTAGCATAAAATTTGCCATAGAAAACAACCAAGTAAAATACTTTATATATTACAGTGGTTGGAATAAAAACAGGGTTGAATGAGTTCCAGAAAGCAGGGTTCTCAAACTCGTGGACAGCAATCTGCAGAAGAAGAGAACTTCAAAAAGCCATCCCGAAGCAATATGCAGAGAAGTAAGATGAGAGGGGCCTCCTCAGGAAAGAAGACAGCTGGCCCACAGCCAAAGAATCTTGAGCCAGCTCTTCCAGGAAGATGGGGGGGTCGCTCTGGAGAGAACCCTCCTTCAGGATCTGTGAGGAAGACAAGAAAGAACAAACAGAAGACTCCTGGGAATGGAGATGGTGGCAGTACCAGTGAAGCACCCCAGCCCCCTCGGAAGAAGAGGGCCCGGGCTGACCCCACTGTGGAAAGCGAGGAAGCGTTTAAGAATAGAATGGAGGTTAAAGTGAAGATTCCTGAAGAGCTAAAACCATGGCTTGTTGAGGACTGGGACTTAGTGACCAGGCAGAAGCAGCTCTTTCAACTTCCTGCTAAGAAAAATGTAGATGCCATTCTGGAAGAGTATGCAAATTGTAAGAAATCACAGGGAAATGTTGATAATAAGGAGTATGCAGTTAATGAAGTTGTGGCAGGAATAAAAGAGTATTTCAATGTGATGTTGGGCACTCAGCTGCTCTACAAATTTGAGAGGCCCCAGTATGCTGAAATCCTCTTGGCTCACCCTGATGCGCCAATGTCCCAGGTCTATGGAGCGCCACACCTACTGAGATTATTTGTAAGAATAGGGGCGATGCTGGCCTATACACCCCTTGATGAGAAGAGCCTTGCATTATTGTTGGGCTATTTGCATGATTTCCTAAAGTATCTGGCAAAGAATTCTGCATCACTGTTTACTGCCAGTGATTACAAAGTGGCTTCTGCTGACTACCATCGCAAAGCCGTGTGAGGGTCTACTGACCACTCACTGTTAAAGTCTGGTATCTGTAAACACTTTCTGTTCTTAGTCTTTTACTTGTATAATTGATGTTCTTTAAAATTGTCAATGTATAACAGGGCTTATGTTTCAGTTTGTTTTCTGTTCCGTTTTAAACAGAAAATAAAAGGAGTATAAACTCCTTTCCTCATTTCAAAGTTGCTACCAGTGTATGCAGTAATTAGACAAAGAAAAAACATTCAGTAGACCATTTTATTGCCTAGTTGACAACATTGCTTAAATGCTGGTGGTTCTATCCCTTTGACACTACACAATTTTCTAATATGTGTTAAATGCTATGTGACAAAACGCCCTGATTCCTAGTGCCAAAGGTTCAACTTAATGTATATACCCGAAAACCCATACATTTGTGCTCTTTTTTTTTTTTTTTATGGTGCTTGAATGAAGTAAAACAGCCCATCCTCTGCAAATCCACCTATGTTGTTCCTTAGGCATTCTATGGCTCAAATTGTTGAAGGATGGTGGTTTGTTTCATGGTTTTGCTCAAATTGTTGAAGGATGATGGCTTGTTTCATGGTTTTGCTCAAATTGTTGAAGGATGGTGGTTTGTTTCATGGTTTTTGTATTTGAGTCTAATGCACGTTCTAACATGATAGAGGCAATGCATTATTGTGTAGACACAGTTTTCTGGCAAAGTTGATATTTTAGGAATTGTATTTCAGATCTTAAATAAAATTTGTTTCTAAATTTCAAAGCAAGAAATTTTGCAGTGTGCCTTTAATGTTCCTTTTTTTTTTTTTTTGAACCGGGCGGGACTCGAACTCAGGATCTTGCGCTTGCCAGATGCACCTTTGCCGCTGAGCTGTGTCCCCGGCCCCTAATGTTCCTGAAACTGACAAACTCAGCAGGCTTGGGAAAAATATTGGTGGTATCACAAAAGAGTTGTGACTCCCAAGTGAAAAAAATTCCTTTTCTCACTGGAAGTGGCAGCCACAAGTGTGCCCTTTCAGGCCATTTCCCCTTCTTTCCCCTCAGTGTGGCCTGTCGGGGTGGATTGGTTATTAGTGCTCCTTACATGAGCTAGTTTTTACCTGGTACTTCTTACCCCATGAGTCTAGCTAGTATCATGGGACATTTAACAGGTACTCCAACAGGCAGAGCTTTGCTCTTTCCAACCAAGAAAGCATGTGTAACCAGCCACCTTAGGTTTTATATCTATCAAAAATACTTGTAGGTTTTTAGCCAAGAATGACAGACTTCCCTAGGTCCAGCACAAATATGTTCCCTCTATTTAAATAATCCTTTGCAGTCAGCCCTGGGAATTTTAAGTAGAAGATCTATGGAGGGGTGTGGGGGGGGTAATGTGAAGGAAAGAGTAGTGCTGGATGCCATTGCTTATAAATCCATCTTAACATGGAAATTGCCCAATCTAAATTTTTCATGACTGTTCATACCTTTACAAAGAAGTGTTCTGTGCTTATTGTAGAAATTCTTAAAGTAACCTTATTGGGTCAGTCAAGGTTCCAACAAGAAATAAGTGGATTTGAGGAGTTTAGTAAAGAATTTTTTCCACGTTGTCAGTAGAAGGGTAGGATCACAGTATGTATTAGTCGCTCCTGCTGACATAACAAAGTGTCATAGCCTGAGTAGCATAAGCAACAATTTTTCTCATAGTTCTGGAGGCTCGAAGTCAGATCAAGGTATTGGCAGAGTTGTTTTTAAGGCCTCTCTTGGGTTGTACATGGCTATCTTCCCTGCGTCTTCACAGTCATTTTCTCTCTACCCTATTGTATCTTAATATCTTACAAGAACACCAGTCATTGGATTAGGCCTGCCTCAATGATCTGATTATAACTTTATTTTCTCTTTAAAGGCTTTGGTTTCAAATAACATTCACTTTCGGAGTCACTAAGGTTTAGGACTTCAATATATGAATGGGAGTGGGGGCAATTCAGAGCATCACATGGGGTTACTACTTCCAGGCAAAGGGAAGACAACAGAATAGAAGAGAGGAAGCAGGAGAAGAAGGGGTTCTGGAGGAACGGGAGGAGGAAGAACAGGAGAGGAGGAATGGGAATGGTATACATTGGTGTGCAAAGGGCCTCCTAATAGCAGCTGCGATCTTCAGGATGGAGTTGGCTCTCAGCAACCCTGAAGAGAGAAGCCAGGATGAAGACAAATAAGTATTTCACTCTTTTCCCTTCTCTTTCTTGCTGGGTATTTCCCTTTGGCCAAACGAAACCAGAGGGCAAGGAAGACCTTTGATGTAGTCTTATCAGTGAGCCTAGGGTACACAGAACAGGGAGGAGAACAGAAGGGGGGCTGGGCAAATTGGAACTACTTAGGACACCTGAAATAACTACTGTTATTACTTTGCCATATATCTGGAGATTCATATGGATATACATTTAAAATAAAGATCACAGCAATATTTTTATAAAATTAGCATTATACACACAGTTCTTACGTATTTTCTTACTGAATTGTTATAAAAAGGAAATTCAAAGTTAATGAAGCCAGTTTATTTTTAAATGACTAAAAATGTGAAAATTGGAAAGTCCTGAAAAAGAAAATGCATTACCATGTAGTAAAATTTGTTATGGAGTGGTAGTCTAAAACAGTTTATTTGGGTCACCAGAAGTAGATCAGAGGAACAGAATGGGAATATCTGAATGTGTATATGTATTTTCTTCATATGTTACAGGGAACATTAGAATCAGTAGTGAAAGAAGAGTATAGTCAAATATTTGGAGAAAACATTTGGGAGAAATATTTGATTTTTTTTTTTTTTGCATTACACTTTTCAACATTCCAAATGGTTTAAAGGTTCATGTTAAATAGTGAAAATAAGGGTTGCTTCCCTAAAATGAAGGCGATTTTATAATATTAATTCAGATCACCTTTCTAAACATTAGCTTATTGACAATATGCCACAGGAAAGTTGGATACATTTGAGTACATAAATATTTTAATTAACTTTATAATGAAACAACATGAAGTTGTTAGACATGTGACACACAAGAACAGAACAGTCATCTGTAAAGTATATAAAAGATGTAAAAGATGAATAGTTAATATTCTTAAAATGTGAAGTTTTTTTTACAAATTATAAGAGACTGGAGTCCATAGATACAAATAGGCCCATTTTGGGCCAGGGAGATAGCTCAGCGGCACCGGCGAGATAGTTCGCCTGCCTGGCAAGCGCAAGGTCCTGAGTTTGATTCCCAGTACCAAAAAAAAAAAAAAAAGTGTTCATTTTTTGTTTTTCTATTGGTACATGTTTGCAGTACATGTAATTTACAGTCATCTTGGGGAGTGGGTACATGTATATAAGGCAGCTTGCTTCTTTTTTCCCTTTCCCTCCTACTTTCCTCCTCCTGTAAATCCCCCTTCCCCATTTTGGTTCTTGTGGATATTATTGATCTTAGCTCATGTTTATGACATATAATGTGTACTTTCATATAGGTTATTCGGTCCCTGTACATGGCATATATTTGTTCTATTTGTTTTCCCTTTCCCTCCCCTTCTCATCCATGTTCTCTTGGACCCTTCCCATTTGCAAGAGATCTATCCTTTTGTCTCCTATCCATTCTTTATTGTGCTCTTTGTACTGTACTTTGCATTACTCAAATGAAAGGTACTATACAGTATTTAAGCTCATGTGTCTAATTTATTTCACATAACATTGTTTTCCAAGTGCATCCATTTTCCTATAGATGTCTCAAATTTATCCTTTATAGCTGAGTAATATTCCATTATGTATAGATGCCCCATTTTCTGTGTGTCCATTCATCTGTTGATGGATATGTAGGCTGCTTCCAGGATTTAGCTGTTGTGAATTGTGCTGCTATAAACATTGGTATGCACGCATTGCTATAGTATGATATCTTTAGCTTTTACGGAATTTTTAATTTTAATTCTCTGAGGAATTTCTATATTGATTTCCATAATGATTATTCTAGTTTACAGTCCCACCAACAATGTATGAGTGTTCTTTTTTCACTGCAGCCATGCCAGCATTTGTTGTTTTTTTAATTTCTTGATGATTCTCATTCTTTCTGGTGTAAGATGAAATCTAAATGTTGTTTTGTATTTCTCTAATGGCCAGGGATGTTGAACATTTTTTCATATATTCATTGGCCATTAGTACTTCTTCCTCTGAGAAGTGTCCATTTCACTTGCCCATGCTTGATTGGGTCTTTTATTTTAAGTGGTCTAATTTTTTTTCAGTGTTTTATATATTCTAGATATTAGTCCTCTATCTGAGGAACAGCTTGCAAAATTTTTTACCATTCTATAGGTTGTCTCTTCACTCTACTAATTGCTGTGCAGAAGCTTTATACTTTGATGTAACCCCATTTGTTGATTTTTGTTATTTTTTTCTTGTGCAATTGAGGTTCTCTTAGGAAATCCTTTCCTATACCTGTACTTTCAAGTGTGTTGCTTATATTTTCTTCCAATAGGCTCAGTGTTTCTGTTTTAATGTGTAAATTTTTGATTCATTTTGATTTTAGTTTAGTGAATAGTGAGAGATACAGGTCAAGTTTCAGTCTTCTACAAACAGATATCCAGTTTTCCCAGCACTATTTGTTGAAGAAGGTATCTTTTCTCCAGCATATGCTTTCGGCCCCTTTGTCAAAGATCAAATAGCTGAATGTGAGGAAGTTTTTGTATCATCTATTCTGTTCCATTGGTCCACTTGTCACAAACAGGCTAATTTTAACTAGAAAGAAGTGCAAATTCCAAGTAAACAAAGTAGATTCATTTACCCTAGTCAAAAATACTTAAAATAAGTAAATATTTCCTAGTACTACCTGCACTCTCTTAGAATAGGTACTACTAAGTCATTTACCTGAACATGCTTTTAAGTGTCCAATTAGTATATTTGTCAGAGTAGTAAAACCCAGCTGAGCTCCTCGGTTGGCTGCATCATGACTGTTACACCATTGTGCAGTGATTAGACGTATTGTGTGTTGATTATTCCTCCTCAAATTTTGCTGAGTTTCAGTTAATGAGTAGACAGGGAGTGACAGGAGAAGGGACCATGTAAAGAAGAAAGGAATTTTGTTTATAGTTCCGTGCATCCTACTGATTACCTAAGCATCAGCTGTCTGTAACTCTGGTTGATCAAATGTGTGTCATGAAGACAGGTACTTCTTGGACTTTGAGTCATAAGGCATGCCTCATATCAGTAGGTTAATTCCTGATGTCAGATGGCTTAAAATGACTCAAATTCTGTATTGCTGATTGCTGAGTCACCCTGTGGGCAGGCTTGGAGATGCCTCACCCTTGTGTCCTCTGTGGGATTTAGGACCTGGCCAAATAAATGACTTCTTAAAATGGGGCCGGGAATACAGCTCAGCGGCATAACACCTGCATGGTAAGCGCAAGGTCCTGAGTTTGATTCCCGGTACAAAAAAAAAAAAACTGCCAAAAAAGGACTACTATCCCTTTCAAGCTACAGTTGTAAAATAGCTTGTGATATTCATAAAACACACTAAAATAAGGATTTGTTATTGGAGCTTTGAATAGGAATTTTACCAAACAGGTATGAAACTGAGTTTATAAGCTTAAGCATGTAGGAAATATCCCATTTTAAAATTGCCTTAAAATAACATAAATATGAGCTATATACAACATGACATAGATATCAACTTTAGTTATTATCAGGGATGCCCTGTCTCTATTAGTTGTATAAACATTCTACGGTTTTAACCTAGTACCAAAGCCCAAGTTGATCCCTACTGTTGTCAGACATTGATTAAGAATAATATGCTCATTTTCTGAACTGGCAAGATATCTTTAGATCCTTTATCCCTCTTGCTTCTATTCAACCTTCTAAGTAGGGGAATCTTTGGCAAGAATAGGTGATCAGCTTCCCAGGCCTACCGCAGTGTTCCTGGTGTCATGACATGGAGAAAATTCTCATGTCTCTGCTACTGAAAAGACCTACAGACCCTGTCCTTGCTTGTCTTGTTGCCTTCCAGTACCCTCCATTACCATTCAGGGACATCTGGCTTGATTTTATCAATAAATATAATCCTTGCCAATTTTTAAGAAAATCCATTGGCTTCACTCAGCTTCTACTTCAAGGTCTGCCACAAACCTCCCTCTCCTTGACCTCTGCTGGAAATGGAATAAGAAATAATGATTGATAATTTAGTATTTTCCAGTTAAGGTCATGGGGTATTTCCTATGTTGACTGATTTCTTTGTTTTTGTGGTACTGGGGATTGGACCCAGGGCCTTTACGCTGAGCTACGTCTTCAGCCTTTCAGTGGCCCCCTTTTTAAATCAGGGTCTCACTGTTTCACTAAATTGCCCAGACTGGGCTCAAAATTACAATCTTTCTGCCTTAGCCTCCCAGGGTGCTGGAATTATAGGCTTGCACCACCATGCATGCCAGACTCTTACTGTTTTGTTCTTTTAAAAAGTCCTAAGGCAAATTTCTGGCATAGAGTAAGTGTTCACTTATGACTGTTCTCTCCTCCCTTCCCAAAAGGAAAAGATGAAGAATATATTCCCAAGAGCTATTGTTCTGCACCTGAGGTCTCCAGACTCTTAAGGGTCTTTAAGGAAACCATTAAGAATTGAAGTGGAGGGGCTGGGGATTTAGCTCAGCGGCAAAAGCGCCTGCCTGGCAAGCGCAAGGTTGTGAGTTCGGTTCCCGGTACCGGAGAAAAACCAAAAAAAAAAAAAAAAAAAAAAAAAGAATTGAAGTGGAGCATGCCTGTAATCTTAGCACTCTAAGAGGCTGAGGCAGGAAGATTGTAAATTTGAGCCCAGACCGTGAAACTTAGCAACTCAAAAAGATCCTGTCTCAAAATAATAAAATAAAAGGGCTAGGCATGTAATTTGGTGCAAATGTCTTGGGTTCAATCCCCAGTATTACCCAAAAAATTGAAGCGTTCACTTCTTTATTCTGATTCATTATGGGGGTAACACTTAGCTGACTGTTTTTTAGAATCAAAACAGATAATATATTTTAAAGTGCATAATTTACTGAACTAAAATAATGATAATAGTTAATGGAAATGTCAATTATCAGAAGTTACATGTTTTTTTCTAAAGCGTTAAAATCTGTACAAGGAAGAGGATAGAAGGGGGAGATATCCTAGATTTTATTTGAAAAATATTAAGGGCCAAGTGTAGTGGCACAAACCTATAATCCCAGCTACTTGGAAATGCAGACGAGTCATAGTCACTTCTCCTTTGTTCCCACCATCCCCACAGCCACATTCTCTAACCCACAAGATTTCTAATGCTGGAGTCTGATCACATTTCTCTGTGCTTCCAGTTCTAGGTGATACATATCAAACTCGAAGGGATCCAGTTGAATCTATGGGTTTAATGGGGGAAATACCCCAGCTCTTCTACCTTCAAATCCCATTCCAAAGAAATCATCCTCAGAAAAATTCCTTCTTCATATCTCTGCCATTTATCCTCCTCTCATTATAGGTTTTATTTTATTTTATTTTATTTTTTTCAGTAACGGGAATCAAACTCACAATGTCGCGCTTGCCAGGCAGGCGCTGTGCCGCTGAGCTAAATCCCCAGCCCCTCATTATAGGTTTTAGAGCTGTTCGATTATGTCCTTTGAAAATGGCTTTTAGCCAGGCACAGTGACACATACCTGTAATCCCACCTACTTGGAGGCTGAGGCAGGAGGACTGCACGTTTGAAGGCCAATCTTGGTAGTTTAACAAGACTCTGTCTCAAAAAATAAATGGAAAGGGTGGGGAATGTAGAATGCTTCTGTTTTTAAGTCTCATGCCTGTCATATCCTGACATCCTGTCCTGCAAATTTAACCCAACCAGGAGCCCCCACTCCTGGAAGGTCATCAATTATAGTTTAAGAAAAATTTAAAAACTAGAATAGGGGAGAATCTGGGATTTGGAGTATGATAAACCTGGATAGAATTCAAGCTCTGCAACTTATTAGACATAGGGACTTGGAATATATGCTCCACCACTTTGAGTTCTGTTTCTTCTTAATTTAAGGGAAACACTACTACCTACTTCATAGAATTGTTGCAGAAATTAAAAACCAGTGAACCAATCTAAAACACTGAACACTGCATCTGGGCCTTAGTGGTCACTCAAGAAAGTGTTAGTTACTTCCCAACTGTGCCTTTCTTTCCTTGCAAGTCATGCCTTGGATATACTCCACTTTATATCTGTTTAGGCCCTCCCAGAAGTAGATGCCAAGACAAAATTCAACATACACAGCAGATTTGTTGGGGAAGCACTTACAAAAGAGAAAGAGTGAGAGACAAGAAAAAATGAGGTGAACCTTCGGACTGTGATGCTCATCTCACACCTGTGTAAGGAGAGAGAAGGAAGAGGAGGTAGGCAGGAAGAACCTCAGACTACAGTGCATGACCCAGAACCTTGGTCATACCAATGAATATATAAGCAAAGAGTTCCCCAGCAAGAAGTAAAAGCCTGGATCTAGTGGCCCAGCTGTGCTCAGACATGCTGTGGAAGCAGTCTGGGCAATGTGCAGCCTCTGTAGGAATCACCAGTATGAGGGTAGATCAAGTGACTATTTCTTCGGAGTCATCCACATTCTTTCGGCTGCCCGTGGCCTGAACATGTTACTAGGACCCTGAGCATGGTCCCTTCTACACTGTCTCAAAATAGGTGCTCCTGTTATTAGGTACAGTCTCCTAAGAGCAGGGAGATCATAGTTATCATACGACTTTCTCTTTAGGGTCCTGGATCTATGATCCTGGACCTTCAGTGCATTCTCCTTTGGAGTTGGGAGGCAAGTCATTGCTTGAACATGTGACTTAGCCTTCTGTGAGCAAAGAGGTGGCAAGGAATCCAGAGACCAAGCTCTGGGTACTGCTGACTCCTCACCATTAATGCCATAAAAAAACAACTTATTCCTTGACTCTCCTGTTTCCCAAGTCATAGACTAAGCTGGCAGTACATGTGAGTATATGAATGTTTGGCTGGGAAGTGACATCCTTTTACACCTGAGTTGTAAAACCACATGTCTTTGCAAGTTCCCTTCACATGGGGTCGGTCTCCTGTACTTCTGGGCCAGGGCTGACTCAGATATCAGTTGCCCTGCACCAGGCGGAAATATAGCTAAGTCATGACACAACCAAGAAAACAGTCCAGGGCATACCCCAGGCCCTTCTGGGAGTCTGAGCAAGGTGGGTGGGGGAGGGATGGATGAGGTCTTTTCTGCTGGCTAACCTCATTTTGGTCCCAGTTGTTTGGAGGCTATGCTGCACCGGACTCTGAGGGAAGGTCAGCCCCTTTTGCTTTATCCTCAAGATACCAGTGCAGACACCTGCTTGCTCAAAGACTATCCCAACCAGTGTTTCCAGTTAAGAGGCTTTGGGATGTTACCTTCTCCCCTACCAAAATGACCCCCAGAGAAGGAAGAGCAAGGAAGGAAAAGGCACCATGCTCTGACTTGCAGTGGGGCGGCCATCCTATCCTCCTGCGGGTAAGTCTGCCCAAGACAGCCCAGCTGTGACCCCTGGAGGGCCTGGTGCCCACTATAGGTTGGGGCGAAGAAACCAAAGGCAGACGCATCCTGGAAAGGAGTGTGGCTTGGATGGGCCCTTCCACATCCTCCCTGACAGTCGCTGCCCCAGCAAGGAGAGCTGGGGAGCTGGATTTGTTCTGTCTTGTAGAAGTGGCAGAGTGAGCCTCTGGAACCTGATCTCACTCCAGCTGGAATTCCAGTTCCAGCAGCATTCTTCAGGCTGTCGCAACCTTGAAGAGTGGTCTGAAGGCATGAAGAGCTCCCAAAATATCCCAGAGAAAACAAAAAGGAAAGGTCATTCTTTTTTGCTTTGCTTCATTGAAACTTTATTTTCTCCTATTACAGTTGTCCCTTTTTCTTCAGGATTTTTAAGTTTTGTTTTTGTTACTGGTTTTAGAAAGGCATTCCCCCTTGAATTCTTACGAAGATTTTCTTATAGTTTCTTTTTTTGACTTTATATTTTACAGTCGCTCTGCTCAGAAAGCTATTTTTTCCTAGTCCCTTGCCACCCTAGCGCTTAGGAGAAGCCACTTGATTAGTTTTAGTTAATTAGCTGTGAACAGCAGGAACATATTTCTACATTGTTGTAATAATGGGTGAGATAGTTTCATAACTCCCAGGCCCGGTGATCAGTAATGTTCCATGTTGTGGGGGCTGTTAATCTGGATCTATAAGAGACCATGAAGAGTAGAGCACCCTACACCCTTGATCTTCATTAACACATGTTGGGCATTTTTGTGAGCTAGGAGTAATCTTTTTTCTGTGTTAAACCACTGATTTTTCTCCATATGGAATGGGGAGGTAGGCAAGATTGTAGGGAATGTAGGTTTGGAAATGATATGCTACAGTGTCCCTCTGCTCTGACCCCCCGCAGCTATAGGCACCAGCCACTCCCATAGCCGCCCTATAGGTATCCATGGTGCTTACTTCTTTCTTCTCTTTTGCTCAGCACACCTACATCCTCTGCAATAAGAAGCTGGCACCTACATAAGGTTTCACTCACTTCCTCAGCATTCCCCTTTGTTCAGCATTTTCTGAATGAAAATAAACAGAAGGAATGGCTGTGGTATAGGAACTGTAATAGGAGGCCTGCTGTAGTGTCCGTTTAACTACTCTTCCATTTCAGGGATTTGCCGGTATTTCCCATCCTAACTCTGATTTGTAGATACGCAAGGCATTTTCCTCCTCCTCTATCGCTGGGCCGGAAGCCAGCCTACTTTCAATGCAATAGGGAGTTGGTACCTAAACTTACCACCAAATGGATAGCAGTAAGGACAAGAAGGGGTTATACTTAGAATATAATCTTGGTCTTTTCATCCTCATCTTTGCCTAATTTTAAGGTATCTTCTGCTCATCCAAACCACCTCAGATCTGGCCTAACCAGTCTTCTCCTTTTCCGCCAGTGCCCAGAAGCGCACCTGCCTGCCTTCAAGGCAATAGAAAGATGGCCCTCAGGCAGAAAAGAAGACTCGGACTTAGTAACTTAAACTCCTGTCAGCCCTTTGTCCAGTGAAGTCTGTTGTAACAGTCAGCTCAGGCCTCCAATTAACTCAACAGTATTTCAACAGGAGCGGCTCACTCCTCCCCATCCCCTACTTTACTTGGCTAATCCTTTCTGTCTGCTGCAGACTTTAGAAGTATATTGCCTTCTTGAAATTTCTGTTTGCCTTTCCCAGATTGTCAGGAAAGATCGGCCTTTTGGAGTTTACGAACCATGTCTCCTTTTTTTCTGTCCTACTCCCTGAACTCCCCACCTCCCCTCCCGCAGACCTTAAGATCTCCTATTTCCCTTATAGTTGATCCAGAGGCTGAAATGAGGCTGGGAATGGGAGTGAAATATTTTTACTAGTTCTTTTCAATGTTTGTCTGTTCTGTTCCCTATGCTTATTATTATTGTTGTTACTATTGTTATTATCAGCCTACATTCTGTTTGTCATTAGAAATAGAAAAGACCTATCAGTTTTCATTTGGGAAGCAAGAAGTAGATTAAAGTGTGCATGTGGGCAAGTGACTCAGACACCTGTTTTAGTATAGATCTTTTAAGCAGCCACTATTTTGAAATGTACAGAGCAGCTGGAATGCCCTCTTATGAGGGACCCCTATTTGTGAGCATATGAGGGGCCCTTATTTGTGAGTGTATGACGGGCCCCTGTTTGTGTGCATATGAGGGGCCCTTATTTGTGAGTGTATGACGGGCCCCTGTTTGTGTGCATATGAGGGGCCCTTATTTGTGTGTGTATGATGGGCCCCTATTTGTGAGCATATGAGGGGCCCTTATTTGTGTGTGTATGACGGGCCCCTGTTTGTGTGCATATGAGGGGCCCCTATTTGTGTGCATATGAGATGTTTCCATGAAGTCAGCCACTATGGCCACATAAGCCCACAGTACAGAGGACACCTTGAATTTTCAGATTCTGAAAGCTAGGCACATTGTTCTGGTCTTCAAAAATGTTATTAATTCAGTGCCTGAAATTCTGGATTTTCCAGTTCTTTACCATATGCACAACTCTGTTACTCCTTGCAGTTGCAGCCAAAAAGCTCCTAACCCTTACCACATCAGGGACAGACCCACATTGGGGGTCTAAGTTTTACAATTTGGAGAACCCTCCTTAAGAAAAAGAGTATTTAAAAAGGTATTGGAAATTTAGGCAGCTGGGTATAAGGGGATATTTCTTTATAATGAGAAATCACAAATTACAGATTTTGAACATCTGCCAGATTAAAAAGATCCCAATTCCCAGAAAAATGACATTTTCTTAATTAACTGCCAGGTACACTGCTATAATAATTTTTTCTTCTACAATTTTTAGCTACAAATGCTTTGAGCTTCTCTTCATAGGACATTTTTGTGGTATGGTCCCTGGAAGAAATTTATTTTTTATTTTTTTATTTTTTTGGTTTTTTTTCTGGTACTGGGAATCGAACTCACAACCTTGCACTTGCCAGGAAGGTGCTGTGCCGCTGAGCTAAATCCCCAGCCCCGCTTGAAGAAATTTAAAGACAACTCAATATTTCCTCTGGCGTGCTTAATCTATTTTTTATTATTGATATTTAAAAGTTTCAGCTTTATAGCTCATTATTAGTGTTGTGTAAACGTTTAGTATTGTGAAATGTAAGGAAACCACTATCAACAAGTTTCGTTTTTATGTGAAATCTTAAGATTTCAGAGCATTTCAAATTTTCTTTTTTTTTGTTTTTTTTTGTTTTTTTTTTGTTTTTTTTTGTTTTTCTCCGGTACCGGGAACCGAACTCACGACCTTGCGCTTGCCAGGCAGGCGCTTTGCCACTGAGCTAAATCCCCAGCCCCAAGAGGCCAACCAACTCTTTTTTTTTTTTTTTTTTTTGTGGCCCCAGGGATTGAACTCATGACCTCGTGCTTACGAGACAGGTGCTTATGCCACTGAGCTATATCCCCAGCCCGCATTTCAAATTTTCTTGTGCAGATAAATCCTAAATATTATTTTTTAGGGCAGTACTGGGAATTAAACCCAAACCCTTCACAGTGATCCCAACCCTTTTTTCAGTTTAGGGTTTTGTTTGTTTGTTTGTTTATTTGTTTGTTTTGTCTTTTTGACACAAAGTTTCACTGTGCAGTTCAGGCTGACTCACTTTGTAGCCCAGTCTGGCGTTGAGCTCCCAGCAATCTTCCTGCCTCAGACTCCCAAGTGCTGGGATTATAGGCATATGCTACCACACCTGGCCCCCTTTTCTTAGCTTTGAGACAGGATCTTACTAAGTCATTTAGTTGCCCAAACTGGGCTTGAACTTGTGATCTGCCTGCCTCAGGCTCTCAGGAGTGCTGGGATTACAGATGTGTGCCCAGCCCAAATATTCTTAATATTCTCTTGCTTTTCTTTTCTTTTACCTTTTCTTATTTATTTATTTAGCAGTATTGTGGATGGAACCTGGGACCTTATGTATTCTAGGAAAACACTATGCCCAAATCCATCTCTTGTTAGGACAAGTCAGAGTAGAAAGAGCCAGTAGTCTTAAATTGTGGTATATTCTCTACTTTGCTAACTTTACAGAAACATATGAGAAACAGTTATTGCTCACATACATCAGGTTTTTATTGCCATATAACAAAATACCACAAATGTAAGAGTTTAAAATAACACTTCTCTGGCTCACCACTGGGCAAGTCAAAATTCCAGGGATGGTGTGACTGGGTTCTCTGCTCAGGGTCTTATAAAGCTAAAATCAATGAGTCAGACAGCATTCTCATCCAGATGTTGAGGTCCTTTTCCAAATTTACATGATTGTGGGGAAATTCAGCTGCATGTGTAAGGAACTCAGGTCCTGCTTTTCCTCCTTGCTGTCTATGATGAGTTATTCTCTGCTGATAGACATGTCTCAATTCCTTTTCACGCCATCCATCTTCAAAGCCAGCTATGGAGAAAAATCTCCCTGACACTGAATATTAAATCCCTTCCATGCTTCAAATCTGAGTTAAGGAAGTGCCAGTCCCCTTAAGGGCTAACCTTCTTAGGTCAGGCTCACCTAGTACTAATACATTTGATTAGCTCAATGATTTGAAATCTGGATTGTTTCTGAAAAATCTCTCTTGCTAAATAATCATTATCATGGGAATGATATCATATTTGAAGGTAACTCTATAATCAAGAAGAAGGAATTATATAAGTATGAAGACCATTTGAGATCATCTTAGAATTTGCCTTCCATAACCCATCAGAGGTCTTCAACGGTACCTGTATAAATTAAGGGGCCCTGAAGCTGAAGCTTCATTAGCTTCAAGGTGAATTCACCTCTCCATGACCTCTGACCATTCAGAGTTTTTTCATTTCTCTTGTAGCCATGTTCTATTAATGAGCCTCCAAAATTCACCCATATATTGTCATGTATAGTTATTGATTACAGTTTTAACAGACATTGCGTGATGAATTGACCAGTACTATTTTTGTTTTGTTTTATGGTCTTGCACATCAAACTCAGGGCCTTGCACATGCTGGGCAAGTACTCCACTGCTGAGCTACATCACAGCCCTGACCAATACTGGTTTTTCTGTGAAGAGTTTTAGCATTTAGTTTTAGCATTTATCATACTGAGATGATAGAGCTTATTTTTGGCTCTCAATGAAAGGTACTTGCAGTGAGTTCTTGTACACCCACTGGAGTATGTCAGATTTGGAGAGACATAAAGGTCAACCAACAGAAAACAGTGCTTAAGCTCTTGAGATCTCCAGGATCCTCACCATTACTGAGTGCCTGCCACAATCCACATATGGGATAGGTGCTTTGTGCAAGCCAGCAGACAATCCCATGTCTCCTCTCACAGGTCTATGAAGTAGTGATTATTACCAGATCAATAGGAATTTGGAGAAGATACTCTCCAATGTGGACTGGAGTTATCAGAGAAAAATTCAAACAATAAGTAAATAATTATATTAATATACTTTATTTCCTGATTTCATCTTGCCACTCTCCGATTTTCAAAGGCCCTGATACTTAAAACTCTTCCAAATCCAGCCTGAGTCACAGATTCTAAGTTTTGTAATTCATTTTTTCCTCTGTTCTAGCACAAAAAGACCACCCAATCAATCAGTGTGACCCAAAAATCCTTTCTATACATCTCTCTGTGCCCATGCTGTGCCATTCCCCTAGAATGAGTAATTCTCCCTGACCTGGAATTATAAACCTCTACATCATGTAAAGGATCTGCTTCTTGGGATGTTTTAAAAGCATTAAAATAGATCATATGGGCTGAAAGCCATTAATAACAAGCTCGGAGATAGCCCAGGCTTTGAAGTACCACGTTTCTGGAGAGAATCGGATAGTTTAAGTTAGGGTAGAGAAAGAGGGATTCTTGCAGAGCATTGCAGACCCATTACTTGGTTTGTGTATCTCGTTTCATCTTCGCTGAGATCAGTGACTTGGAGTACCTTTGACCTCTTCTCCCATCCTCCCTCATACCTCCGCATAGCTATAACTTTTTCAATTCCTTTCCATTCACTCTCTGAATACATGCCCTAGGATATTTCTCCTACCAAACAGTGTAGATGGAAAGACTGCCCTCTCAGTAAAGTAGATCATGGCCAACCTTGTCACAAAAAACCCTAAATTAACATTCATTAAATATTTCTTCCTAGTAGAACAAACACACAAAAGGAGAGATATTCCAAATCCTGTCACAAAAAGACAAAGCCCGGGGCTGGGGATTTAGCTCAGCGGCAAAAGCGCCTGCTTGGCAAGCGCAAGGTCGTGAGTTCGGTTCCTGGTACCGGAGAAAACCGCCCCCCCCCCCAAAAAAAAGACAAAGCCCAAGAGCCTGGACATTAGGTAGTGATAAGGTGGATTCCTAAGTGGCAGATAGTAGGGTAGACCAGAATTCATTCTGAGACCTGCAGAACTGGGGATTTAAAAAGCAGTGAATCTGGGTCTGAGGGTGTAGCTCAGTGGTAGAACTCTTGCCTAGCATGCACAAAATCCTGGATTGCATCCCCAGCACCAGGCAAAAATCAGTCAGAAAAGGCAGCAAAGCCACAGTTCTCCATTCCTGTGATCCAGTGCATATTTCACGTTACAAAGGCTGCTGAGATTGAGCTTTGGTCATACCATACCGATGCACAAGGGCTGGGGATATAGCTCAGTGTCATAAGCGCCTGCCTGGCAAGCACAAGGTCCTGAGTTCAATTCCCGGTACCAAAACAAACAAACAAACAAAAAAAAAAAAAAACCATAATGATGCACAAGACATACATTGTTATGTTCAACCCTTGCATTGGCATCTCCTTTTACATCTCTTGTGTTGCATATTTGCTACTTCAGTATTAGTCAATCAGACACTACATTGAAGCAGGTCGAAATTGTCATTCTTGCACATCCCTGAACAGACCAGATTGAAAATTTACAAATATATATAGGTAAATGCTATAAGGACAGAATCCCCCCACCCCATTGTAAGTATGTGCTCTACCAAGGACCCCATTCTTTAAATACATTTTTTTATCTCATTTACAGATGAGAAAATAGAAACAAATCAAGATTAAATAAATGCTAAGTTTATCTAGCAACTCAAAAAAGACTTTGGCCCTGGAACCCTTGTCTGTGGACTCCCAGCTGTTCCTTTTAGACTATGTGACTAACCCTTATAATTCAGGAGGGCCTTGTTCCCCACCCCTCACCTTCTAGGGTATTTTAAAACGTGGTGCATGGATGTTGTCCTGGTGAAAGCTGCTCATGCTCAGTGGGATCCAACCATGTTTTCACTCACCAAGGTGGGGAGTACAGACCTTCTCAGGAAACAGGGGCTGACGGTATCAGAAGGCAAGCAGGGCAGCCATGCAGAAAGGGCGGGAGCAGTCAGCCCAGGACAGCTGCTGTCATGGCAACAGTCTCCAGGGCTGTGGTTATCTCCTGGAGATCTGAGGAAGCCCTGAGTGAGTGGAAGCCCTGAGTGGGTCTCTGGCGCTCCGACTCCTCTGCCTGGTGAGCCTGTGCTTTTGCGACAGGAACAGAGCCCTCCCTCCACGAGTCCCCTCAGTTTCCCTTGGCAGGGCCTGTGTGCTGGAGTTGAGGAGCTCTGTGTCCCCAGGTCAGCCTGGCCCCTGCTGCTGCCCCCTCTGCGTTCTTTCCTACTGGCAGTCATGGCACAACTTGCTCTCAGACTTGCAGCGTTTGATTGTACCAGGTCCTGTCTGGCCTGTGGCTCTCCCGCCCTCTCCCTGCCCCAGTGTGGCGCCTTCTCTTTCCTGACTCTGGCCTCATCCTAAATGGGACCTAGATACACACACACACACACACACACACACACACACACACTCGCACACACACATGCACATACGCACACACACATGCACATACGCACACACACAGGCATGTGCACACACACCTCTTGTGGGTACCCAGAGAAACAAGGAAGTGCCTCTGAGGAAAAGTGACGTAGCAACTGAGACTGCTGGTAACACAAGGAGGAGGAGGGCAGGTCCAGGCCTGGGCTGAAGAAGGGAGACAGTAGCCGGCTGGGGACATGGATGGGACTTATACTGTCATTCACTGGGGCTGTAGAGACAAGGGAGCCTCTTAAATCTCCGTTTGCCTCTGTTTATTTCTTTTTTGCTCCCTAAAAGTAGGTGAGGCTGTAGCAAAGCCATGAATAAGGTCCCATCTAGCTTTCGGATGCTGTGATTCCTTTTGCCCACCATGCTGAGGATGGACTTCTCTTAGGAATGAAGTTGCCTGACATGATGACTTGTTCTTTACAAACTTGCTTTTTAAAAAAATCTTTTTAAATTATACAGAAAATCTACTTCAGGTGGTAGTAATCCCAGCACACTACTGGGAGACTGAAATAGGAGGATCACAAGTTTGAGCCTAGCCTGGGCAACTTAGTGACTCAGCAAAACCTTTTCTCAAAATAAAAACATATAAAGAAGAAACAGGACTGGGAATATAGCTCAGTGCCGAGACCCTTTGTTTAATCGCCAGCACCTAAGTGAATAAATACATGCCGTACCCACATCATTAAAATTTTAAATGCTAGAATTAGCTATTCCACCAAAAGGAACAAAGAAACATCAATCATAAGACCTCCTGGTCAGTAATCTTTAGCTTTACAAAATCCAGAACATCTGGTGACCTTCAGCTAACATCAGAATGTGTGCCAAATAAATTGACCACTGTAGGATTAATGACTACTCTAGTGCCCACCCATCTGTGGCAAAAAGATATACTTCCTTCAATTCCCTGCGTTCTTCACACATGCTTGTTAGCTAAGGGTTATAGTCTGGGCATGTTCTCAACAGCTAGCTCACCACAGTGATGTTTTCTACCACTGCCTTTTCTCTTGGCTTCTCTCGTGCAAGGTGCAGACCAAACCTTTTGTGTGGTCATGGGAACACCATCTGTCCTGTGTGGGGGCATGAGGACCCCTCTGAACTATGGCTGCTGGCATCTTTTCCTGAAAGCCAGACAAGCCCAGAGCACAAGCCATAACCTGTGCTGGCTTTTTTTGCTGGGCTCCAACGCATTCATAGCTTCTGTTCACTTTGGGGACTCTGGAAAGTGTCAAGAACAGTCCCAGGCTGAGGTGTGGGTGACAGACATTGGAACAGAGGAGATAAATCTTGGATATTTACTATAATAAGCTTATATTTAACGAGTGCTTATTCTTACCCTCTGTCCTGTAAATGCTGATGAAAAAGATACATGTGTCCTTGAAGAGTTCACTGGCTTATAGAGAGAGGAGATAGATGCCTAACAATAATTTTAGCACACACTAACAATGTTTAAGTCATCTGGTACTTTAAAAGCACCCAAAAAGGAGACCTAACTCAGCTTGCTCTGATCACTTTCAGGAACATCCTCTGGGAGTGAATAATACTTCATGTCATTGATTGATTGATTTTTTTTTTTCACCACTGAGGTTGAAAAGTAAGAGTGTTCTTCCACTGAGCTGCATCCGCAGCCCTTTTGTTTTGTTATTTTGAGACAGAGTCTCACTAGGTTGCCCAAGCTGGCTTTAAACTTGTGATCCTCCTGACTCAGCCTCCTAAGTAGCTGAGATTATAGCTTTTTACCACCATGCCCAGCTTCAGTTGAATTTAATGACTGAATAGGATTTTGCTGACGAGACAAAGGAAGGGCAACCTAAACAGAAGCAGCAACATGAGCGAAAACATTGAGGGTTGGTCTTAAAGGCTTGAGTCTAGCAAGAGTTGGATGCCATATCTCTTACAGAGTCCAGTTTGGCAATGAACCCTAAATGCACTTTATAACTCAACAGCTCTACTTCTGGTCACCTGTCCTAAATAAATTCACATATGCACAAGGAGGCATGCACAAAAAGCCCACTGTGGCATGTTTGTAATAGCAAAGCACCAGAAACCACCTAAAGCTCTATCAAGGGAATAAACTGCAGTATGTTAGAGTATTTAATATGTGCATTAATTGTATATGAACTAGATTTATAGGTAACAACATGGATAGATTTCCAAGATATACTGAGTGAAAAACATATTTCATTGAGTAAAATGTAGGATATGATGCCATTTATGTAATGTAATTTAGATCCTATAAATATTTATATTTACATGTATGTATAGTATATATATACATAATGCATTCTATCAATATTACACGTATAATAATAGTATATATTATTTATGTACACAAACAAAATTTGTATTGCTTCTCATGTGAATTAACTTCTCCAAATACTTTGTTCATTTTTTGTTGAATGAGTAGAACTTTCTTTTTGTTTTTTTTTTGAGACAGAGACTCATTATATAGTTCAGGCTACACTTGAACTTGCTATGTAGCCCAGGCTGGTCTTGAACTCTTGGCCATCCTCCTGCCTCAGCTTCCCAAATGCTAGGATTATGTGCATGAACCACCGTGCCCACTGAGCTTTTCATTTTTAAAAAATTGTATCTAAATCTATAATATATGTTTTGGGTATTACATCCTGATTTTCCATATGTCATTTAATATTATTTGTGATTTTTTTTACTTGAAGGATTTTAAAAGAGATTAGGGGGAGATTTGGGGAAAGGTTGGTAGAAGAGTTGGGTAAATGATCAAACTGGCACTGTTACAGTTCGGAGAAGTAAATTCTGGTATTCTATTGCACAGTAGGGTGACTATAGGTAATGATAATGCACTATATATGTCATAAAAGGTAGAAAAAAGTATTCCAATGTTTCACAATGAATAAATGATAATTGTTTGAGGATGGATATACTTATCCTGATTTGAGTATTACACACATGACATGGTACTCCTTCATAATACATGCAATTATTTTTGCAGTGCTGGGGATTGAACCCAGGGCTCTAGCCCCTGTACAGTTTTTATTGTCAAGTAAAATTGCAAATCAAAATTAAATACTGGTTTTGAATGAGATAATCTTTTATTATCTCATTTTATTATCTCATTTTATTATCTCATTTTTAAATGAACAAACGTGCTTCTAGAAGAAAACTCAAACTCTATAAAAGTAGGGCATGAGAGAAGGGACTATTCACAACTTTTCTGACATCTAGAAGATGAATGGAATTAGACGTGGCAATAAGAGACAAAGTAACGTTTTAGGAGAAAGCAAGGCCTAATGGGTAAAAAGTCTGAGTTATGAATTGAATTTGAATTCAAATCCGAATTCCTTCACTTGCTTGCTGTGTGACTCAGGGTAAGTCACCTAAACCTCCTGAGCTTCAGTTTCCTCATCTATAATAAGTAATTAATAGCTCTCTCAAAAAGTTGTAAGGACTACAGGACGTTTTAAATATAAAGTGCTGGCCCAAAATAAGTGCTTGATTACTTTGAATTTCTTTCTTCAACTCCAAAAAAAGTCAGTACACTTTCTCCTACTTTATGCTTTTGTGGGACTTTTCCATTTCATGGCCTTCAAATACAGATCTCTGAGATCAGAAGACTTTTACTTTCATCATGAAATCATCATCAAGGTCTATAGTTCATGGACTTCCCGTGCAGATGACTGTCATGGCACATATAGAAATAAAAATAAAGAAGTACAATACATGCTTTCAAGATACAACTACAAATATACAATGAATACATAAAGCATTTGAATATTAAATATATAAAGTAATATGCACACATGCATACTATATAGCAAAGTAAGTTGATAGAATATATAGAAGGAGATGTGCACATGCAATACATGTAGAGACACCTCAATATCAACAGTGATTTTCACTAGGTAGAGGAAGAATAGATGATTTACATCTTTTAATACTTATCTGTATTTTTCAGTAGAAACATACAGTTTTTCATTAAAAGAAATATTAAAAATAGCATACAACTGATGTCAAACACATTCACATGCACATACATGCATGCACACACCTTGACTTGTGATAAGGAAAAAATCCACCTAGTCCTGTGTGGCTTTTTTTCATGCCACCTCAACCAACCTCTAGGAAGAGCTTGACCCATAAGACCTGAGTTGGTCTGGCACGAGTCAGGGTGGAAGCATCCTTCTTTTAAATATCAAATCTCCCCACCACCCTCTTAGCTTCTCTCCTACCTCTTCTTTGTTAACTATGCTCAACCGGCAATTCTGACTCTGATCACCAGATTCCTTCCTCCCTCCCTGCCTCCCTCCCTCCCTCCCTACTTCCCTTCTTTCTTTCCTTTCTTCTTTCTTTACTAGAGATTGAACCCAGGACCTGGCACTTGCTAGGCAAGTGCTCTTCTACTGAACTATATCTCCATGCATTTTTTATTTTGGGACAGGGCCTCACTAAGTTATCCAGGCTGACCCTCAGTCTTGCAATTCTCCTGCTTCAGTTTATCGTTGTTGTTTTTGGTTTTTTTTTTTTTAAACTGGGAATTGAACTCAAGACCTTATGCTTGCCAGGCAGGCACTTGTGCCACTGAACTATACCCCCAGGCTTGCTTCAGTTTATCAAATAGCTGAGATTACAGGTGTACACCACCACATCTGCTATCTTTCTGTCTCTATTTCCCCCAAAAGATATTGGCTTGGTAAAAGAGAAGGTTTTAAAATTTTTCAACTTTTAAGCACAAATTTCAAAACAATGCATTCAATAGAACCCCACTTCTGAAAATGTATTCATAAAGAAGTATAGACCTATCACAATTGGATTCTTCACCTATTCATTACAAGTATTCATAGAATGTTTGCTACATGCCAGGTACAATCAGCCAAAATCTATATTTCCATTTCAATCTCTTTCTCAAGCTCCAGACATATATCTATCTACAAGACATTACCTAGAGCAAAATAAAAATGTGAAAATTCACTGACATCCACAAAATAGCAAGGATAGTGTATTAGCAAGTCTAAATCAATTATTCCCTGAGTTCTTAAAATTACCATCTATTGGAGGCAATGTTGTATAGTCTGGAGAACAGAGAATTCATGCAAACAAATCTCAGTTAGAACACAAGTTCTGTCTGTTAATCATCTATACCATCTGATTCCTCATTTATGAAAATAATTCAGTTGTTTAGATCGGTGTTTCTATCTTATTTGTGTGTGTGGGGGGGTGGGTGGGTATAGGTGTTGGGGATTGAACCCAGGACTTCTTGAAGATTAGTATGTCTCAGTGGGGGAGGGAGAAATCTCTGATCATTTTGCTAGGACTTTGGACCTGATTGCTCCCCTCTACCCCCACCCCCATGCTAGAGATTGAACCCAGGGCCTTTGTACTGAGCTGCATCACTGGCCCTGTCACAATTTTGAGACAGGCTCTTACTGAGTTGCCCAGGCTGGCCTCAAACTTGCAATCGTCTAGCCTCAGCCTCCCAAGTAGCTGTGATTGCACGTATGTGCTAAGGAGACTGATCTCTTCTACACTGCCTCACCAGGAGCACCCCACTCTTTGTGTGTGTGTGTGTGTGTGTGTGTGTGTGTGTGTGTGTGTATTCTTGGGGATTGAACCCAGGGCAGTTATATTTTTTTTTAAATATTATTTTGAGACAGTCTTTCTGAGTTGCCCAAACTGGCCTTGAACTTGTGATCCTCCTGCCCAACCTCCTGAATAGCTGGGGTTATAGGCATGTGCTGCCATGTCCAGCTCATTCTTACTCATTGTCTTCTAAGAGAAGAACAATGTTAGTAACCAGAGGGATTTTTCTCCAGTATCTCAAACCCTCAATGCTTTCTGCTCTGGAGTTGGCTAGGTGAGTTGCTGCTGGACATGTGAGATACCAGCCTTCTGTGTAGGCAGGGAGCTGGTGAGGGTCTGTCTTAGTCAATTTTATGCTGATATAAGAGAATATCTGAGACTGGGTAATTTATAAAGAACAGAAATTTATTTTCTCACAGTGCTGTAGGCTTGGAATTCCAAGAACAAGGTGCCAGTGTGCCGGGGATATAGCTCAGTGGCACAAGCGCCTGCCTGGCAAACGCAATGTCCTGAGTTGGATTCCTGGTACCAAAAAAAAAATAAGGTGCCAGAATCTGGTGTGGGCCTTCTTATCATGCCTTCACATGATGGAAGGCAGAAGAGCAAAAGACCTTGCCCTGTTTCTATTCTCACATGGCAAAAGAACAGAAGATAGAGAACCCACTGCAAGAAGCCATTTTTATAGAAACACTGATCCATTCATGAGGACAAAGCTGCCTCTCATTGTAACCCAACTCTGATACATGAATTGTGGTAGGCACATTCAAATCACAGCAGGGGCCCAAGGAAGTAGTATCTGAATACATTAACCCTCCAAGATGAGTACTTTTAAAAAAACCTGAGACAGAAGGATCACAAGTTTTCTCCTGAGTTGAAAAACACATATCTTTGCAAGCTCCCTTCACCCGGGGTCCTCTGTACTTCTGGGAGTCTGAGCAAGGTGGGTGGGGGAGGGATGGATGAGGTCTTTTCTGCTGGCTAACCTCATTTTGGTCCCAGTTGTTTGGAGGCTATGCTGCACCGGACTCTGAGGGAAGGTCAGCCCCTTTTGCTTTATCCCCAAGATACCAGTGCAGACACCTGCTTGCTCAAAGACTATCCCAACCAGTGTTTCCAGTTAAGAGGCTTTGGGATGTTACCTTCTCCCCTACCAAAATGACCCCCAGAGAAGGAAGAGCAAGGAAGGAAAAGGCACCATGCTCTGACTTGCAGTGGGGCGGCCATCCTATCCTCCTGCGGGTAAGTCTGCCCAAGACAGCCCAGCTGTGACCCCTGGAGGGCCTGGTGCCCACTATAGGTTGGGGCGAAGAAACCAAAGGCAGACGCATCCTGGAAAGGAGTGTGGCTTGGATGGGCCCTTCCACATCCTCCCTGACAGTCGCTGCCCCAGCAAGGAGAGCTGGGGAGCTGGATTTGTTCTGTCTTGTAGAAGTGGCAGGGTGAGCCTCTGGAACCTGATCTCACTCCAGCTGGAATTCCAGTTCCAGCAGCATTCTTCAGGCTGTCGCAACCTTGAAGAATGGTCTAGAACCATGAAATGCTCCCAAGATGACATGGTACAATGAAAAATAAAAATAAAAATAAAGAGCCAGACGTGGTTGTACAAGCCTTTAATCCCAGCACACAGAGGCTGTGGCAAGAGGACTGAGAGATTGATACCCAGTTGAGATATAAAGGAAGTTCCAGGCCAGTCTGGACTACACAAGGAGACCCTGTCTCCTAAACTAAACTAAGCTAAACTAAACTAAACTAAACTAAAACTAAACAAATGAAAATAAAGCCAAAGGCATAGGGCTGACTAAACCATTTTATAAGATCAATATGAAAGAACTCTGAACTTATTTCCAGTGCATTTAACTTGCATTGGAAAGTAAGACATTATACTGTATACTTTCAGTTGTGAAAAATACATCTTGGTATTAAGTTGTGCCTTTGCTTTTTATTTTGTGTATCATCCTGCTTTGCTGTAAGCCATCCTCTAAATTTTGTTATAAAATTAATGAGGTTGCTGTGCACAGTGATGTGCTCCAGTAATCCGAGCATTTCAGAGGCTGAGGCAGGAGAACTGCAAATTTTAGTCCTGCCTGGGAAACTTACCAAGATTCTGTCTCAAAATAAAAAAGGACTGGGGATATACCTCAGTGTGAACCCCTGAATTCAATCACCAGTCCCACAAAAAATTAAATTAGTGAGGTCGTCTTGATTTTCTTTTTTTTTTCTCTTTTTCCTCTTTTTTTAATGGGAAGTCTATTGGGTGCTGTTGCAAATTGGACAGTAATCTCCAATGTTACTGAATTTATGTCTGTTTGAACAATAGTTCCTGATGTAACAAAGGGTACATTTTAGCATATCAAGTCTTAAGTAATTTAAGTTCTTCATATAATCTGATTCAAAAAGAAAAACTTTAGCCAAAAAAGGTAAGCTTAAAATCTTAGCCAGCGAAGAGGAATTTTGGACAGTTTATTAAAAATATGCTTGAGAAAACTTTTCATCTTCTAGTTCTGATGTAATTATCTATACTTTCATGCCATGGTTTATTTTTAACTAAAGTAAGAATTATACTGTATATACTTTCAGCTCTCCTACTTTAATGTGCTAATTTACATAAGAACAGATTTAATGGGTCTGGAGGAAATCTCCAGCTTCTACAATTTTTGTAAGAGAAATATTGATATACAAAATATATAAATGATTTTAATGTTGAATTTGAGGAACTAATCCCTCCCCTACCATGTTCCTTTTGGAATTGCAAATCATAGTTCTAGAGAAGTATACACACTGACCCAGAGTTCAGAGTTATTCAAACAGAAACTCAGGAGTTTACGACAGGTCACAATTTTTTTTTTTTTTTTTTTTTTGGTTTTTCTCTGGTACCAGGAACCGAACTCACGACCTTGCGCTTGCCAGGCAGGCACTTTTGCTGCTGAGCTAAATCCCCAGCCCCAACAGGTCACAATTTTCAGAAAAATTATTAACCACTATTTGTATTTTGACCATTAACAAGATCAATAAAATAAATTCTATAAATTATAAAGGTAGTTAGTGAAGAAGTCATGATATCTGATATGTATGTATATACTTTATTTATATACACATATGTTAACATTTTACAACATACTTTTGCATGCTTCTTTTTTTTTTTTTTCCTCTTTTTGAGACAGGGTCTTGCTATGCAGTTCATGCTGGGCTTGAGCTCACTTTGTAGCCCAGGCTGGTCTCGAACTTGCAAGGATCCTCCTGCCTCAGCCTCCCAAGTGCTGGGATTACAGGCGTGGACCACCATGCCTGGCTCTTGCATGTTTCTTGTTGGTATGGAATAGTGTAGATGGGGGATGTCCTAGTTTGAGCCCAAGTTTTATTTTCCTCTATTAATTATACAAGTTAGTTGAGTTGGTTAGGTAAGCTTGCCAGAAGCTTTTGAGAATTCACCCTCGGCAAGTTAGGCAATTGTTATCATAGTTATCTTTGGATATGGGAGGGGGAGGCTCTCAATTCTGAGTACACAGCATAATATCTGCCTCAAAAATTTGTCTCCTAGCCCAGGAGGCAGTAGATTCATGTTTGAGTTTCAGGAAGAAAAGCGAAGCTTTAAGGGGAAAAAAATGGAAAGATCTATTTTGCTAAGCATTCTTTTCAGCCTTTGAGGTCTAAGCAGCACTTGGATGCTATATACGTGGGAAATATGATATTCAAATGAGAAGAAGAGCATTCTCCATTTACCTGCAGGAAACACAGCGCAGTTTCAGTTCATCAGGTATTGTAGAGAAATCAGTGAGGCTTTGCACCTTGAAGATATCAGCAGTGAAGGGGCGACTGTATGGCAGTAAAATGTACAGCAGGAGAGGAAGAGAACGTGGCACTCATGAATTTCACAGGAATTGTTGGTGAGCACTTGGGTACTTGCCTTTGTATGAAGAGAATCTACATTAGAGGGGTGTGTGTAAGTGAAGAAAGAAAAACACACAGCTCACACAGCCTTTATCTCATTTTGTCCCACAGCAGCAATGGAAGGCAGGTCTGACTCCAATTTAAGTGGGAAGAAGTATGACTCTTACATATAATAAGCACCGGCTGTGTAATTCTGCCTAAGAGATTCAGAAGAAATACAGGATACATTTTTTTTGAATTCTGACAAATATTTATTAAGGATCACATTGCCTTTATAACTGATTAACGGATTTTTTTCCAAAATTGCTTCACATTTTTCATTATATTGTTTTTTTTGTGCAGAAATAGTATGTTGTGAAAAATGAGAAATTCATATAACACAACAATAAAGATAAAAGTTAACTAATTAGGTAGTTAGCCTTGTAACTATATACTTTTAGCTTTTTCTTTACATATTAATATATAAATTACATGTTTTCTTTTACAAAAACAGGATACTATATACACACCTTTTCAAGATTGCCCTTTTTACTTCACAATATATGATGTACATCTTCCCGTGCAAATGGGTGAGACTCAGATGTCAGGAGATGAAAAATAAAGAGAGCCCATTTTATGTCAGTTGCAAGCTAAACGCCTAAAATAAGACTGCGCAAAAAGTTAAAATTAAGACAGTCAAACGCATATGAAATGCAAACAGAAAGTCCAGGTGACACCACTATTAGACAAAACAGAATGAAAGGCAGAACACATTAAATAGGATAAAGACAGCTCCATTTGGCCTTCCCATGCAGTATAATCAGTTTGTTTCTTACTCTTTTCATCTCTTCCATCTCATCCGCTGCCTTTATCATCTCCTCATTACTTAAGTTTCTGCCATATATATCCCCTCTAAATTGCGGGCAAAACCGGGCTAGCCTTTCTTTGAAACTTCCTTCTTGGAGCTTACGTTTGCCCACTCCTCCAGGAGGCTGGTCCAAGGGAGGCTGCTCCTGGAACAGGTCCTGGCGGGAGAGGCGCTGACGCGGAGGGCGCTCTTTAGGCTGAAGCATCTCGGGCAGGATCCCCTGGAGAAAGAACCCTTCCTCTGAGGACTGCTCCTCCTTGGGACGGTGCTCTTCCGGAGGTTGCCCCAAGAGAGGCCGGTCCTCAACGACCATTGGTGTGCTCTGTGGCTGTTCTTTTTCTTTGCATGATTTTTCCATGTTGAAGATTTTCTTTTTCAACAACAATTATTTTTGGAAAACAAAAAAAGGCAGTCTAGTGACAATGCTTGGCGACTGGACCAACACCTTGACCATGGGTTCCAAAACCTGCCTTTCCCAGATTCCGGGCCTAGGCCCTTCAGCCTGCTCTTACCCACAGGCTCCCTGGCTGCAGCTGCTTCTGGGTCGCCTCCTTCTTCCCGAAAGCCCCCCGCGCGGGGCGGGGGACTCAGTGGGGCCCACGGATTCGTCCCATTAGGCTTGCTCCTTGCACCCCAGCCCTGGCGCACAGCCCACTGCTTCCAGTTCCGGTACCTCTCCCACAGTATATTCCTTGCCTTGCCAGCCTCAGACCAGCAGACTTGCGAAACGGGGTAGGGGGCGGGGAGAGAGGAGGAGGGATTTAAAGAGGGATGCACACCCTCCCTTTCTGGACACAGGGGCTGCCCCTTCATCAACCCCCTTGGGGCCCCCTACAGTCTCAGACCCCAGGTCAAGCTCTGTCCTTGGTGCCCCCACTTCTCCATCTCACATCGCTCGTGGCTGGAAGTGGAAGCCGAGGGATACTTAGAAACTAATTTCCAGGCGTCTGAATTTCCCTCCCAGAAGAGGCTTCACTCACCTCTCCACCTCACCCTCAAGGCCACAGTTTTCTGCAGGGAAATTGTGGGTGACTGGGAGGCAGGGCTGGGGCCTTAGGTAAGGCCTGGAGTCTGCGATCTGGGTCTCACCCTAGGGATTACAGGGTAGAACGCACCCTCTTACAGATTTTGATTTCAGAGGCTCTAGGGAATTTACTTCCTTCTGCTTTCTGTCTGGACCAAAGGATAATGGAAAGGCAGTGTCTGGACAGGCCAAAAGGACCAGGACAAGAGGGAGCTGGGCAGACATAGACTTCTGGTCACATGAGGGGCGCGTGTCACTGCCTACTTCAGGTCCTTACCAATTTGACAGGCTACCATTTACAGCAATCTGCCAGAATCTCCTGACCCCAGACACACAAGGCATTGTCATGTCTATATTTGCCTTTTCCTGGTTACCAGAGAGGATTAGCATCTGCTCTTGGAGGCCATTGCTTCTTCCTCTCTGCTACTTACCCATACCACCTCCCTACCCTCCGTTCTTCATCTACCAAGGCCTCTGATCTCCCCTGCACTTCAGATACTGCCCTGAAATTTGACTTTTACCTTCTTGAATTAATATTATATGCTAATATCCCAACATTCCAAGTTTTAATCCATATCCATAACTCCATCGTATCCCTGTCCCATCAGTGTACTTTCATAATGATATAGGGGAAAGAAACTCCCCACCTGCTAAATTTCCTGTACTAGTTCATGTTCTCGAAAATTGAAGAATGATTGGCCAGGGATGCAGTTCAGTGGCACAAGTGGTTGCCTGACAAGCGTGAGATCCTGCGTTCAATTCTCGGTACAAAAAAAAATAAAATAAAATTGAAGACTGAATTCTAGGAACAACAGAGGTTAAGAGTAGAATATATTTATTGGGTAAAGCTGTATTTACTGGGGAAAGAAAGCCAAATCACGAGGTGAGGCAGGTCCAAAGTGGGAAAAACTATAATCAACTGATAAGATTACAAGTATCATCACTTAGGTAACATTGATCCAGTGAGAAATCACAAGGTGGGCATGAGGTGGCACAAAGCTATGGTCAGTAAGATTACAAATATAATTGCTTAGCTAGTATTGATTAATTGGGGATCAAATGGGGAAGCAAGTCCATAGCAAGTTTACAGGGAACAGACAGGGGCTTTTCCTGGAAGGTGTGGGTCAGTGGCTCTTCCTGCTCCCCCAAGGTGATTGATACCTATTTAGAATATCAATCCCTGCAGTTCATCTCTAGGGGAAGTGTGTGGGTATATCATTCCATCTTTTGTACTGAGATCTGGCCTGCAAAGGAGTGTGCCTTCCCCACAGTTACAGTGCTCTGACTCTTAAGGGCCTATGCCTATTCTACTGCTTATATTATTTCTACCTAACTTAGCTGTCTATAATAATCTCATTACTGATGAGAAACATTCCTTTAGTTTTGCTTGCTGTCACTATTTTGTTGAGTTTTTTTTTTTTTTTTTTTTTTTGGTACCGGGAATTGAACTCAAGACCTCAGGCTTGCCAGGCAAGCACTTACGGCCACTGACCTATATCCCCGGCCCACTATTTTGTTTTTGGGCTCCGCATATATATTAGATGCTCTGATCTAAATTGGTAATTATTCAGTTCTAGACTCTAGAAAGAGTTGTTTATAAACTATATAAATCTAGAAAAACTCAATACTTTTGATTTTCATAAATTAAAATACACATTTAAGTACACATTGCCCAGAAAACTTACTTTTATCTTAAAAGGGAGAGTTGCTGATATACATCATGGCATATTCTCTCTCTCTCTCTACATACACATATTGAATAGTTTATACATAAATTTTTCAATAGTTATTCACAATAAAAGAAAGTTTTTTTTTTTAAACTGAGACTCTAAATCCTTATCCAGCCACCTCTTGTGGCTTCTAGTTCAGAAAATTTATATTATTTATGAAATCAACAAATAATCGGGTCCTAGGACTGCTAAACCCCAAAAGATAGATGCACCAGAGAGGACATTCATATTAAACTGCCCAGCAATTGTGTTGACAATATACTGAGTAGCAGAATAGAAATCATGCTAACATAATCAATTGTCATTTCAAGTACTATATATTTTTGAATTTAACAGTATTTTACAATCTTTAATCTTCTGCCTAAATCTCATATACTCGGAAAGCATAAATACTATTTTTTCATGTAGATGACCTTTCTGAGAGCAAATTACTGGCCCCCCACTTTCTGTTTTACATTTTCAGGGTAAGTGGCCATCTGATTTGTAAGGTTTCTAGGATTTTTTTTCAAACCTAGGCTGTTCTAGTAAATTCTGAAAGGAAATTCACACATGAAATTTCCCAAACTAAGAATTTTTTTTATTGCTCTTCTCTGGTATCTGTTTACTTTGTGTTGAGATAGACAAGTAGTGGTTTACCTTTGTACCTTTTCAATTATTGTTTTAAATTTCCACTTTTCATTGATGTGTCTTTTTTATTAGTACATGTTTGCAGTACATAATGTTTACATTTCTCATGTAGAGTTGGTACATGTACATAACACACCCTAATTCCTTTCTTCATCCCTTTCCCTCCCTCCCTCCCCACGCCCTTCATCTCATGGCCCCCTTCCCATTTGAGAAAGATCTAGCTCCCTACTACTTATTATCTTTTATTTTGTTCTTTATTTATAATTAGTGTTTCTATATAAATGAAACCATGCAATATTTAAGCTTGTGTGTCTGATTTATTTCACGTAATATTATGGTCTCAAGATTCATCCAGGGACCAGGGGTATAGATCAGTGGCACAAGCACCTGCTTGGCAAACACAAGGTTCTGAGTTAGATTTCTGATGCCAAAAAAAAAGATTCATTCATTTTGCTACAAATGACTCAAGTTTATCTTTCTTTACTCCATTGTGTGTAAATACATTTTCATTATCCTTTCATCTGTTGATGGATATATAGGCTGCTTCAAGATTTAGCTATTATGAATTGTGCTGCTATAAGCATGGGTATGATTGTGTCACTATAATAAGAGTCTCTTTCAGGAAGATAACTAGAAAGGGAATAGCTGAGTCAAATGGAATTTCTCGTTTTAGTTTTTTGAGGCATCTCCATACTGACTTCCATAGTGGCAAACAGAACCCTGGTTGTACAAGAAATAATACCAAGAATCAACAAATGGGATCATATCAAATTAAAATACTAAAAAAAAAAAAAAAATTAAAATACTTCTGCACAGAGAAATAACCAACAGAGTAAAATACAACCTACAGAATAGGAAAAAGTTTTTGACAGCTATTTCACAGAGGACTAATATCTAGAGCATATAAAGAATTTTTAAAAATCGACTCCCAAAATAAAAGACCCAGTAAAAAAATGACTAAGGGAAGTGAATAGAGACTTCACAGAAGTTCACATGGCCAATAAATATATGAAGAAATGCTCAACATCGCTGGCCATTAGAGACATGGAAATTAAAACGCGGAGCCAGGTGTGGTAGCACACGCTTATAATCCTAGCATTTGGGAAACTGAGGCAGGAGGATCACCATTAGTTCAAGGTCAGCCTGGGCTGCATAGTGAGTTCAAGGCCAGCCTGAACTATATTGTAAGGAAAAACAAACAAACAGTAAAAATAAATCCATCTTACCCCCAAAAGAGTGGCCATTATTAGTAAATTATTTAATAACAAATGCTACTGAGGCTTTGGAAAAAAAGGAACCCTTCTACATTGCTGGTGGGAATGACATGTATCTTTTTTACTTTTCAAATTTTTGAGACAGGATCTCACTATGTAATTCAGGCTAGTCTTAAACTCACTATGTAGGCCAGGCTGACCTTGAAATCAGGGTGATCCTCCTGCCTCAGCCCCCAAAGTGCTGGGGTTACAGATGTGTACCACCACACTTAGCAATATGTGTTTTTAAAATGAAGCTTACCTGTATCTTCTCTCTCTTCTTGTGTGTGTGTGTGTGGGGGGGGGTTGGTACTGGGAGATTGATTCCAGGGTCTTTGCACTGAACTACATTCCCAACCCTTTTTATTTTTTATTCATTTTGAGACAAGTTTTCAGTAAGTTGCCCAGGCTAGGATGGAATTTGTGATCCTTCTGGCTTAGCCTCCCAGAGTGAGGGGATTGTTACCTCTGGGGTATGTGTACATCATGCCATGCCACACAACTGCTCTGCTGGAACACAAAACATGCAGCTACCAGGACCCTATCTGGATCATAAACTTGGCAACAGTAATAAATTAAAGAGGCAGAGTTTAAAATAAAAGAAGATAGTTTATTTGGAAAAGGGCAGAAAGAAGAGAAGTTAGACAGCTACTTTGGAAGAGTAGGGAGTATCAGAAAGTGAATCCCCATGGGTTTTTGTCCTAAGCGCCTATTTATTTAGGACTAGTAATTTCTCCTATCCTCCTGTGGGTACCCAGAAGTTGTTACCCTCTGAGGGGCTTTCTGGCTGTCTTTGATTCTAACCTGAGCACCTCTATCTACATTCTTTTGGGCCATTTGATTCCTTCCTGCCCTTTTGTGATGGAAAAGTGTGGGGAGGGGGAGCCTCATAGAAGGGCAGCTTAGAGTTACAAATTAAGTGAAGGGGACATGTGCATATCTGGTGCAGTGGTATAATAATGGTAAAGTGAATATACATATAACTATATGTGTATAGATGTGTGCGTCATATATATACATATAAAATAAGAATCCTTAGGTGGCTGCCCCTTGTCTCCTTTGTATTTTATTAGGGGGAGGGTTACCCTGGCATTTTATGTTCGGGCCTATATCCCTGTTTTCCCTGTAGACCCTTCCTGCTAAATTCTTGTTAATTGTGTTACCTTGTGCCTTTCTGGGTCTGGTTTCTCTCTCTTTCTTTACCTTTGTTTTTCTAATTGCTGGACTCTAACTGCAGAGGCAGCTGCCTTTAGTAAGATTTCCTGTTGATTTCATTAATAAAGCTTAATGAGATCCTATTTTATCCTTTTTCCTGCTTATACCTCCTGTCCCTGCAGGATTACAGCATGTGTCACCATGCCCAGAGCCTTCATTATTTCACTAATGGTTCATTTCCAATATGTATGGATTCTTTCCTAGAGAAGTCCAATTTTATTCAGTTTCTTCATATTTATCTTTCTTCTTCTTATATCCTATGATAGATAACTCACTATCCTATAAGATATTTTACTGAAATATTAGAAAGATCTCATTGTTCAGAATTTACTTAAGTAATATATAAAAGTAAATATTAAGTGCTCTCTTTTATTCAATATATGTTTAGACCTTAAACATATAAAATGGTCAAAATTTGACATCTCTTTAAAATTTTCTTTCTTTCTTTCTTTCTTTTTTTTTTTTTTGGTACCAGGAGTCAAACTCAGGACCTTGCCAGGCAGGTGCTTGTGCCATAGAGCTATATCCCTGGCCTGAAATTTGATTTTGACATTGAAACTTGACCTACATCTACTGGCATGGATTAAACAAAAATGTTTCTTATTGTATAAATGGGGTACACTTATTGGTAATAAGTCTATTTGTAGTCATTAAGACTGTTTCCTAAACTTATCAGAGCTGTAAAGATGTCCTTAATTCTTGTCAATACAGTTACACCTTATAAAACCTGTTAAAAGAACCTAAAATTTGTCTTAAGAGAATAAGCTAAATATATGTAAATTTTCCATATAGCTGTGATACTGATTATTGCTAACCTCATGGTATATTAAATGGTATATTTGTGTTTCTCAAGTATACAGAAATTCAAAGAAGTAAACCAAAAACATCACACTGGTGACTTCCAGCTAAAGTTGCTGATGGTGGTAAACTTTTTAGGCTCAAGTACCTGGCTTTCCCTTACTTATGTTCTCGGTATTTGTGCGGAAATGTGCATGCCGATCCAATATGACACAGCCAGCCAGAAGATGTGGATTGTTATGTAATTGTATCATAACAATTATAGGTTAACACTATGCAGTCCAGACAAGGTCTCTCTAGTGATTAGAGGTTAGGGATTAACAACATGCAAAGTACATCTATAAGCAGGTACATTCTACTTACATGTCACTCTGATAAACAGGATGATTAAAAAATAGCAAATGAGGTAAATTTTTCTTTATGTTATTTAATATTTTGTATTTAGATACAGCTAACTAAAAAGTTATTGAATACTCAAAGAGAGATTTAAATGGTTTCATAGATAACAGTGTCATTGCTGGGCTTTCAACATAAAATGCTATGTTGCCCTTAACCCCAGATCTTCTCTGTAAAACACTATCTATTAGCATTTAACGAAAATTTGACTTCTAATGTCACCATGATTAGTTAAAAAAAAGGTTCTCTGGTCATACTTTATATTTCAGAGTGCTTGTTATATAGATAAGATAGTTAACCTACTGCCCCTACTGCAATATGGGTAAAACTTATTTCCTGGGTTTTAAACAACTGAAGTAAAGGATGAGTCAGATAAGAGGACAATAATATTTGGCCCTGGCTCTCCAAAGCCAACAAGGACCCAAGACATGAGGGGAACTTTCCGCAAGATACTACAGCTCCAGGGACTCATCTAAGCAGGGAGATTGTTTGACCCTAGAGAACAGAAGTCAACCAATGTACAGTGTGCTGAAAGCAGGGTCACCAGAGAGAGAAACGTCTCCCATGCTTCCTTGGGAAGCCACATGGTCAAGCAAGACGGTGACCCATTCTGGCAGCTGACACTGACAGAGGAGCTGAGGGGCTCTGTACATGGTTCTAAAAGTAAACCCCGAAGACCTTTAACTGTCTTTTTCTGTTGTTGTTGTACCAGGAATCAAACTCTGGACCTTGCACTGGCCAGGCAGACTCTGTGCCGCTGAGCTATATCCCTGACCTTAACTGACCTTGATAAATAGCAAGAGGTTAATCTCGATGGACACAGATCTCACTTTAACTTGGTCTTAAACACTCAGCAGAAAAGTATAATCAAAAGATAAACAAAAATAATATCATAATAATAAAGGCTAGATACAGAAAGTGGGCTCCAGTCACTGATCCCTGCTGGCAGGTTCCACCCACACCCACAGCTGACCACAGTTACAGTTCAGTGAGGCTAGAAAGCTACAGTGGAAGCTATGAAAACTCAGCAAGAATCTTACATTCCTTGCTGAAATTGTCCTTCAAAACCACCAAAATCTCCATCTTTTTAGAGCTAAAACTGGAAGGACTTACGACAAAGAAATATCAGACTTATAGACAACCTCGGTCAGTAGAGGGGCCCAGGAGCGAGCTGGCTACAATCGCTATTCCACACCCTGAAGAGCAGTGCCTGGACAACGTTTTTTTCCCCAATTTATCTTTCCATTCCAGTGCTCATGCTTCCATTTCCCATGCTTTAATCTCTTGGAAAATGTGTTTATTCTCACCTAGATACTGCCACACTCATGCAATTGGAACCAACAACAAATGTGCCAGACACCTTTTACCCGGACCAACGAGATGGACCTTGAAAAGGGAGGTCATGACTCCTAAACTGCAACGTGACTTCTATCCAAGGCCCCTTAGTTCAGCCCTCTGGAGAAAGCCCCCCCCTTAGTTCAGTCTCCTCTATGCAGACCCTTCTCAGCTCAAAGCAGCTACACTGAAACTTCTCCCCTGATGCGCGTAGGGATAGCTCTTCAGAGGGGGACTATTACACAGAGCTAAGTTAGATAGAAATACATATACATCAGAGAGGGATTGGGTTCTCAAGGAGGTCAGAAGAGAAATAAAGACATCAAAAGTGCGGCTGGATGTGCATCTGAAGAAGGCAAGGCCTCAAGATAAAATCACAATG
>NW_004955548.1:638456-644771 GCF_000276665.1 Chinchilla lanigera | reverse complement strand
TTTATTTCAGCTCACAGTTTGTAGAGGTTTCAGTTCATAATTGGCTGGCTCCATGGCAGGGCATCTTGGCAGAGTGCCATCAAAGAAGGAAAACTGTTCATGGCAGGCAGCAAACGCAGCAAGCAGTAAATGACAAGCACCGAAAACAGCAGCCCTCTTTCTCTGCCTCATATTTTATCCAGGCTACCGACCGAAAGGGTTGATAGTCATAATCCCAGCATGACACACTCAAGATCCAGCCACCTCCAAAATGCCCCACCTAAGGCAACAAGAGGCTTTGGGGTGCCATCAAGACACAAACCATAACAGGAAGTTGAGACTAAAGTTTTAAAACATGTCTTGGTGGGAACGACTGTGTGAAGATACACAAGGTGGCATATTAAAAATTGTGCAGTGGGGCTGGGCATATAGCCTTGTGGCACAAAACCTGCCTGGGAAGTGCTATGTCCTGAGTTCAATTCCCGGCAGCAAACAAAATAAAACAAAACAAAAAACTGTGCAGTGCTTAGTACAAAGTGCTCATTTAATATGATTGCCAAACCTAAGTTTATTTACTTGCCGTTTGAGGGTGTAATGAATCAAGAATACATTACTGGTGCAAAAAAAAGGCTTATTCCTGAAGGTTTTCCATTTTCTGGCCCCAAGCTGGGCATCAAAGCTAGTGCCAGGCAAGCTTTCCTCTCTACTACTGAATTACATCTCCAACCTCAAGATTTACTTGTAATATCACAAGCCCCGTAGACTCAGACGCTTGTGTTCATCTGCTTGCCAGTGACTAAGTCAAAGGAGGCCATATATTTGTATAAAAAGGAAAAATAGTTCCTAGAAGATGGAAGAATCCATTTGCCTCGAGTCCCCATCTCCCAGTTTCCAGGTGGGCAAGGGTTTTTTATAGTAAGGAACAGAGGGGAGGGGGAACACAGAGAGAATGCAGACCTTTACACTTGCTTTACCACTTCCAGCCACCTTCAGCTCATCTTCCTTTCTCTTGTGGAAAGGAAAGCAGGCTCTGGCCTCCTGGGGCTGACATTTGTGTATTCTGTCACTTCTTTTAGGCTGAGGAGTGGTAGGGGAAGCTGTTTATACCCTAGGCCTGAGGAAGCCACTTGTCTCTAAATGACGGCCAAGGGATGCAGCTCAGAGGCACAATGCCTGCCTGGTAAGCTCAAGGTCCTGAGTTCGATTTCTGGTACCAAAAAAAAAATACTTATAAGTAAAACAAGTTCCATTTTGCAGTGCTGTTTAAAATTTTCATTTTGCCTTCATACTGGGCATCAAAGCTAGTGCCAAGCAAGCCCTCCTTTACCACTGAATTACATCTCCAACCTTAAAATTTACCTGCAATGCCCACAAAAAAGAAGATGGCTGGCTAGTGTTGTGGAAAAGAAACTCAACTTAGTCTAAGTTTCAAGCTTCTTTTATCTGTAGGCAAAGAAAAAGGAAGGAAATCTTAGGTGGAGAAAGGACTGATGACTGCACAGTTTGGCTTCTCTCCAGTGCTCAGGAGCAGGGTGTTGTGAAAGTGCCTGGCACACATGTTAAGCCAGATTCATGATGAGCCTGGGAACCTCAAAGATCTTTGGGTTTCCTTTCACTTGTCATCAACAACTTGAGAAGGAGAGAAATGAGGAGGTTTCAGTGCACCCGTTTGCACTACCTGTTCTAGAGGAACATTCCTTAAGTCACTAACATATTTACATGCAGTGCTGAGCAGAAATCTGACCCAACCAAAGGTTAAAGTAGCAAAGGAGTCAGGTGCAGCATGAGCACTTTTCATCCTAGTTGGTCACCCATTAGGTACCCACAGGCTCAAGTGAAGTGTCGGTGTTTTCAGCAAGAGTGGCCTTAAAGTCTGAAAAGTAACGTAGGCAACTGGTGTCACCATATCTTACATGTCAAAGGTGCTTTATACAGCACAGCTGGTGAGAAAGCAGTAATATATGGCATAGGTGTGTGATCTCTAAAAATAGAGATATTCACAGTCAACTAAAAGCAAGTGAAACTACAGGCTTCATTTGGGCTTTCTCTTGGTTATAATATTTATATAAAAATTAGTATGATTGTTATGTTATACAATTATTATTATTCCTACTGTTATTACAGGTAATACTTATAGAGCATTTTCTATGTACTAGGCATTATTCTAGGTCCTGTATGTATAAGGATATTGTCTCATCAACTCTCTTACTAATCCTATGGTATATGAACTTACTACTCTTGTCTCAAGTTTTGTAGGTGAGGAAGCTGAGTCCCAGAATGTCTAAGTAGATTGTCTCACTGAAGGGAAAGGGAAAGAAGCAAAACTGGTTATTTCGAGCTTTCAAGGGTAAAAGGCACTTTTATTATTTTATACTAATTTTGTATCACTACAGAGGTCAGAGCCAGCACCAATGTGTGTGAACAAATCTAAGGCAGATTTCATTTTTTTTTTTTTGTTTTTTGTTTTTTCTCCGGTACCGGGAACCGAACTCACGACCTTGCACTTGCCAGGCAGGCGCTTTTGCCGCTGAGCTAAATCCCCAGCCCCGCAGATTTCATTTTAACAGAGGGACAAATACACTATTAATGAAACAAGGAGTGATAGCTCATGCCTGTGATCCCAGCCCTCTGGGTGGTTAAGGCAGGAGGACCACATATTCGAACCCAGCCTGGGCAATTCAGCAATTTAGTAAGACCCAGTCTCAAAATAAAAAGTAAAAAGAAGGAGTTGGGGATTTATCTCAGTGGCATAGTGCCTGCCTGGGAAGTGCAAGGTCGAGAGTTCGATTCCCTGTACAGGGAAAAAAAACACACACACACACACAAAACAAACAAACAAACAAACAAACAAAAAAGTAAAAAGAGGTCTGAGGATGTATCTCAGTGTAAAGTTCCTGGGTTTAATCCCCAGTACTGCCAAAAGCAAAATACAAAACAAAAAAATAATTAAACATATGTAGTCTTAACAATTTAACTTTAAACCTTAGACTCACATCAAAGCTCTTTTTAGATGTATACATACATATATGCTCAAATATATGTTATATCATAAACTAAGATAATAGTGAAAGTGAAGGCTGGTTTAAGAAAAGACCTAGGCTGACCATTAATATCGAAATAATCAGCTATACAGGCTTTGCTTTGTTGTTTCGATAGCCACAGTTGTTTTATAGCCACAGGTGTAAGCCAAAACTGCTATTCTGATTGACACGTGTAACTGTTCCCTCTAAAGGATCAGACTGTTAAAGGTAATTTCAACTATTTATTTTCAGGGGGGTGCTCAGGCTACATTGGGTGTTAAAAGAGACTGAGTGACATTTTTTGGAGCTAAGTACATATTCCAAAAGGTACGGGGAGAAGTCCTATCAAGGCTGCAACCTGCCCTGCTGCAGATGTCTACATAGGACAGTTTTTTCCTGTTTTTAAGTAAGCAGAAAGAAGGCATCCCTCTCTATCCTTCTCACTCTGTGCCTAATCTAAGGCCTCCCTTAGTCTTAGCCTTGTCCAGTGCCTGCAGCAGTGAATTAGACATGTGAGGGAGTGGCCAGAACCAGGTTAGCCACTCTTTCTATGCACCTGGGCCCCCTATCATGATCCTGTGACCCTTGGACCATATTTAGCTATAGGCTTTTGGTGGTTGCTGGCCTGGCAATGTGTTCTGGAGAGAAATCATGGCAATACAGCGGCAATGCTCTGAGGACTGGGATTCTGGCTGTCCCTTAATGCCTGTATCTGTTGAAAAGTGTTATGAAATCCAAAGGGTCCTTACAAATGTGTTTTGTTTTACTAATTAATTCATCTGTGCTATTAAAAAAATCAGTCAGTCTGCCCTGTAGAGCAGTATTCTTGAAGGGGAGCAGAAATGAAAGGAGTTCATTTCCAGTTCTACCTGAGGGCTGAAAGGCTGATAAATTTGCAATAAAACTTTTACATTTATCCTTTGACAGTTTGCGGGTTAAATCTAGCCCAGATTTTAAGAATATAGCCCGGAGATAAGTGAAGGTCAACTTCAGTCTGGAAGGGTCACAGGGAAGGGGGAACTCACCAATCCACAAACCTGGTCCTGGGATCCAGCAGCCACAGGAATTGCTTTGGATCATGAGGACAAAATCCTAACCATGTCCAGGGTAGAAAGACAATTAAGACCAAAAGCTTTCCCAGGGTGGGTCTTCAGTCTTTAGCAAAATATGCTTCCAAAGACAAATGCTATGATTCACTTTAACTGCATTGCCAATCAGAAACCCTACAATCAAAGAACCTGATTGACTGCTTTTTAACTTTCTGAGAGAAAGAGCAAGAGAGAGAGGGGAAAAAATCAAAGGCCAGATTGGAGATGTTCCTTTAAGCTTTATTGTTTTGGGCTCATATACGTATACGCTTTCTACTTTTATTTAAAGACTGAATCAAGAGGCTCTAGGCCCGGGATATAGATCAGTGGCACAAGCACCTGCCTGGCAAGTGCAAGGTCCTGAGTTTGATTCCCAGTAACAAAAACAAAAATAAAAAAATCATTTTTCCTGGTGTGGTTGTGCATGCCTATAATCCCAGCACTCGGGAGGCTGAGGTGGGATTGTTGTAAGTTCGAGGCCAGCCTCGGCTAAAAAGTGAGCTCAAGGCCAGCCTGAACTGCATACATAGTGAGACCCTCTCTCAAAAAGACAAATAAAAAAAGAGGCTCTAAAACATAAGAGCAGGATGAGAGCACACTGTTCCCTATATAGGACCCCATCTCTCTTGAGATTACCAACAACATTGTCAGAGAAAGTGGACCAGTGAAAGAAAAAATACTGGAAAATCCCAGCCTGCAACGGAGATTTATCACCTCCAAGGATGGATAGAGGCATGAAATAGCCCAGAAGAAATCCTGTGCTTGGGCCCTAGACCAAAGAAGTCTCTGGGGCATTTTTGTCCTATCCACTGAAACATCAAGGCAATGTCTCTCAGGAGCAGGACAAGGCTAGGTTTTACTTAAAAACCACTCAGAAGAATTCTGCGTCTCGATATCTGCAATACACTTATGAAACTCACAGATTAAAGCCTAGACTCATTGCCCAGCAACAACAAATTATGAATTAGTGAAAGTATGTATGTCAGTTTTTTTTCCTCCCTTACACATATAAGTGACAGAACCAGAGCTAGGAAGGGAAAGAACAAGGAGGTTGGGGTCTTTTATTCTTTTTAAGAGTGGGAGAGTAAGAAAGTGAGAGAGAAAAAGTAAACCCTGGGTTCTTTCTTAGTTTCAAGTTCATAGACTACTAAATCTCCTGAATAGTATCAGCTATCATCTGGTCTTCCAACTGAAAGTCCATGGCTTGGGACATGATCCCAGCCATCCCAAAAGGGGAGCCATGGAATGAGGGAGACTAAGTGTACGCCCTTCAGTTCAGGGAGAGACTAAAAGAGACGTTTAGAAAGCAACCCTCAAACTAAAATGTGTTTAGATCCCCCCAGATGTGTATGCTTTGATGGCATCTTCCTCTAGTGTCACCTAGAGGCCAGTTGCCTTCACTGGGTCTCAAGATTCAGTTTCGTGTGTCAGTTGCACATGAAACTGTGATCAAGACACTGAATGGGTGCTTCATCCTTATCCACACTAACCTGGATGAGCAAAATTCCAAATCTCATTTGCCCCAGGGATGGAGGTGTGTACTCCTCGTCTAAAGGGTTTCACTGTTTGAGGTTACCAAGCATCCTGGAGTGTGCCTCCTGACACTTCTTTCTATTTCTGGTCAGAGGAAACAAATGCCTCTTATCTTTGATGTCCTCATAACTGAATACTTATTTTCTAGGGATTCAGCCTAGGAGAAGGAGGAGGGGAAGAAGGAGAAGAAAAAGAAAGAGAAAAGGAAAAAGAAAAGAAAAGAAAAAAACAAGCAGGTTTAATCACTTTGGAAAACTGCCCATTGGCTGTGGCCTTAGCTACATTTTTGTAACTTGCACTGCAAAATAGAACTTTAGAAGTTATTTTTTGTCCTTGTAGAGATAAGAGTTTGTCCAAACTTCCTCCTGCTGAGCACATAGACAATACCTCTTCTTTTCAGCCCAGATATAGGGACAGAATATGCAAATGCCAGCCCCAGCAGGCAGGAGCCCAGTTTGATTTCCACAAGAAAGGGATCAGGGAGCTGAAGATGGCTGGAAATGATAAAGCAAGAATGAAAAGATGCATTGTCTCTCTGTGCTTCCCCTTTCCTCTATTCCTTACTGTAAGACTCTTACCCACCTGCACATGGAGAGATAGTGACTTGAGGCAAATGGGTTCTTCCATCCCCTTAGAGCCAGTTTTGAATAAGTCCTTTTTCATATTTACTAAAATATATGGAAGCCGGGCGTGGT
>NW_004955548.1:592961-638246 GCF_000276665.1 Chinchilla lanigera | reverse complement strand
TATATATATCTCGCATCCTTTGATTCAATCAGTGGCTAGGAAACAAAATTAACCTCTGAAGCTAAGTAGTCAGTAACATTTTCACACAGCCAGAACAGGTTGCACATGAAACAAGGGCTGAAGGTATCAGAAGGCAAGCAGGGCAGCCACGCAGAAAGGGCGGGAGCAGTCAGCCCAGGACAGCTGCTGTCATGGCAACAGTCTCCAGGGCTGTGGTTATCTCCTGGAGATCTGAGGAAGCCCTGAGTGAGTGGAAGCCCTGAGTGGGTCTCTGGCGCTCCGACTCCTCTGCCTGGTGAGCCTGTGCTTTTGCGACAGGAACAGAGCCCTCCCTCCACGAGTCCCCTCAGTTTCCCTTGGCAGGGCCTGTGTGCTGGAGTTGAGGAGCTCTGTGTCCCCAGGTCAGCCTGGCCCCTGCTGCTGCCCCCTCTGCGTTCTTTCCTACTGGCAGTCATGGCACAACTTGCTCTCAGACTTGCAGCGTTTGATTGTACCAGGTCCTGTCTGGCCTGTGGCTCTCCCGCCCTCTCCCTGCCCCGGTGTGAATCTCCAAGTGAAAAAGACAATGACAGATGCCTTCTCTTTTCTGATTCTGGCCTCATCCTAAATAGGACCTAGATACACACACACACACACACACACACATATATCCACACACAAACATGTGCACGCACACACACACACCTCTTGTGGATACCCAGAGAAACAAGGAAATACCTCTAAGGAAAAGTGGGGTAGCAATTGAGGCTGCTGGTAACATAGGGAGGAGGAGGGCAGGTCCAGGCCTGGGCTGAAGAAGGGAGACAGTAGCCGGCTGGGGGTAGGGGTGGGACTCACTCACTGGGCCTATAGAGACAAAGAAGCCTCCTAATTCTCTGCTTGCCTCTGTTTATTTCTTTTATCTTCATAAAGCAAGGTTAGGCTGTAGTAGAGAGAATGGGGACTTTTCCATTTCCAGAGCGCTATGTTTGACCTCATCCACCGTGGTGAGGATGGATTTCTCCTAGTAACACTATTTGGCCTTCATGGGGATCTCCAGATGTAGTGGCTTGTTTCTAGATGTCCCACCAAAGCCTCATACAATCACAGGTTTGGCTTTTTGGAGTTGGCTGGATCTACATGGTGCTACACTAGGAGTAGGGCTGCTCCACCCTGGGTTTGAGTGCTACCTGCCTTAAGGGCGTGTAGCCTGGATAAGATATAAGGGACAGAAAAAGAGTTGCTGCTTGTTGCTTGTCACTTGTTGCTTGCTTGCTTGCTGCTTGCTGCTTCTGCCTGCTCTGCTATGCTATAGACTGTTTATCCTTTGTGATTTCCCATGCAACCTTGCCTTGAAACCAGCTGAATATGGACTGAAACCTCTATGAACTGGAGCTTCCTTTAACTTTGGCTTTTGGGTATTTTGTCTCAGCAATGAGTAAAGTAACTAAGACACAGGGATGATGCTGTGGCTTTTCCTGGAGTCCAGACAAACTCAGAGCATAGAGCTTGCCCTGTGTTGCCCTTTGTTCCTGGGCTGCAGCACAGTTATAGCTAACTCTTCATCTCGGGAATCTCATAACACCAGCAGCTACCACATCTTTAATTCTAAGAAACAGAGGTTAGAACAACGGCAAGGCTGGTTACATAATCTGTGAAGGCTAAATTAAAATTGACAATGCAAAGTCCTTTGTTCAGAAAAAGAGAAAACATTTCCATTAAAGGTACTAAAATATAAAGTTCTCTTTCTCTCCCCGCTGCTTTTGGTTTTTTGAGATGAAGTGTCACATTGTTGTCCAAGCTGGCCTTGAAATCACTATGTAGCATAGGCTGGCCTTGAAAAAGCACTGGTGAATTAGGATAGAAGGAATAAAAAGCTAGGCAGAAACGAGGCAAGGAAATTGAGAGCTTAAAATTAACAAAAACTGCACCTTTAAGACACAAAAACTATTTGAACCTTTTTCACTTCCAGGAAACTCACTAAAAATTTTTTTTCTAAAGGTCCTTTTACAATAAGCCTCTAAATCCAGCCTCTTAACCTATTCTTTTCACCTGTGAATTATGCTTCCTCCGTCTTTGGGGAATATTGGTGCGCAGGGTATCTCAACTTGAATACATGTAGATAGCTTGCATTATAACCTGACAGAAAATAAAGTTACACTGTAAATCATCCATTTTGAAAACACCCCCATAAATGTACCCCACTCTGACTTGTAACTCATTTCTCTGAGCACCGGCACTCCATTCTTTGGGTATCTTCTAATAAACTCTTCTCTTACCTCTTTCTTAATTTTTTTTTTTTTTCCCGGACTGGGAATTGAACTCACGACGTTGCACTTGCCAGGCAGGCGCTGTGCCGCTGAGCTAAATCCCCAGCCCATCTTACTTCTTTCTGATGCACCCTGAAAATTCTTTTTCTGTGATGGGAATCATCAAACCTGCAAATTTATTTTTAAAATGTGGGACAGGTTCCTTATTTCAGCCTCAGGGATCTCTCAAACCCAGGGCCAGTAGACAATGGCAAGCCAGAGACAAGGGGTAAAAAGACACAACCAGATGGCAACTTTGCTAAGTCCAGCCCAAAGGCCTTTTATTTAGTTAGTTATTTTCTTTCTTCATCCCCACTTTCCTCCAATCCCTTGGCCCTATGTGCTAGCAATGGTGAACTAAAACCACCTGGGAACACAAGCTTTATGTGAGAAAAGGCTGGATTTCTTTGTCTGGACCGAGATCATGGATGATTTCAGCAGCTGGAGAGAGGAGAAGTTAAGTTTATATAGGGCTTGGGGATGGGGGGGGTCATCATCCCAAGGAATCTGATAACACATTTTTTTTTTTTTTTTTTTGGTTTTTCTCTGGTACCGGGAACCGCACTCACGACCTTGCGCTTGCCAGGCAGGCGCTTTTGCGGCTGAGCTAAATCCCCAGCCCCATCCCAAGGAATCTGGGTGGAATGTTTGGGGTCAAAGTTCCAGGGATGGTCAGTGCAGGTGTGTAGATAATACTGGACTTTCCAGTACCAGGGAGATTGTACGTCCAGTCCTATATTTTCTTTATGGCCATCTGTTATGCTTGCTGAGGGCATCATGGCTCTTTTACTGGTTCCCTATTGTTTGCTGAGAATGGCCTGTTTGCTGAGAAGGTCTTGCCTGGGTCGACCATGACACTCTGAAGCATAGTTCTCTCCCAATCCTTTTGCCTCTGAAGCATAGTTTATTTTTGTCTTTCTCTCCCTCTGCAGTCACAAGGTCTTTCTTTTCCAGCAGTGAGAGACTTTTAACCCCCCCGGCTTATACATAAATGGGCACCAAAGACAACAGGCACATTCTCTATCTGACCAGAAATGGGAAGAGATGTCAGGAGGCACTCCCCCAGATGTGTAATGGCTGCACTAGGTATTCCTTAAAGCTAGCACTACACTTTATCCCAGGGTCAGATGTGACTGAAAAATCTTGCTCATCTAGGGAGACACAAAGTAAGGATGAGCTCCTGTTCAGTGTCTTGAGCAAGAGTTCTCATGCAACTAGCATGAGAAATCCAATCTTGATATTATAGACGGCTAAGTTAAGTAGAAATATCATAGGCCCTCAGACAGGGCCAGGCCCTTGACAGTGTCGGTGCAGAGGATGAGAACACGTTACGTGGGGGGGTGGAGGTGAATCTGTTGAAGGTCAGCCTTAAGATAAAAATGGAATGACCAGGCCTACATGCTTCCCAAAGGGATAAACAATAAATTGAAGATTATACTGTTACAGGGGTGACATCAGAAGCTCCAAATATGATATAGGGGAAATATTAGAAGTCCCTACCTGTTGGATGTCTGATTTTCTTAGCTTGTGTTCTCTAAGAATTGAAGAATGAATTCTAGGAACAATGGAGGTTAAGAGTGGAAAGTTATTTACTGAGAGAGTTCCTGAGACTCAGGGAGGAGCCCAAATGGGCCCGGGGACCCCACTTTACAGGGAAATTTTATAGAGCAATGCCCACATAGGTACAATGTGGGCTGCAGCTATGATTAACCAATAAGAATGCAAGTATAGTCCCTTAGATAATGGTGATCCAGTGTGGAAACAAGTCACGTAACAAGGGTGCATTGAAACAACAAAGACTTTTTCTAGGAAATGGTGGGTGCAGAGGTCTTGGTCACCCACCGGTAACATTAGGACTAGTGTTTGTGCTTTGAGGAAGTATACACACCTGGTCATCTCATCTTTATTTTGAGGCCTGGTCTCCGGCAACAGTTGAGATGTGCTTCACTTTTGTCTCCAGCAACAGCTGAGATGTGCTTCACTTTTGTCCTGGCTCTCTTGAGGGCCTAGCACTATCTTACTGCCTTAGCTGTCTATAATACTATAATTGATATCCCCTGTCCAATAAAGTCTAGATAGACATCAGTCATCCAGGTGTGCAACCAGGGCTTTCTAATCCATCTCTTCCTAAAATCGGTCCTTGTTCTTTCCATGTACACTTGCTACATGACCTGCTTCCCCACTGGATCTGTATTACCTAAGTAGCTATACTTGTAGGCTTATTGGTTGGCCACAGTTTTGACCCATGATCCATGATTTAGTCAGCTGCCACTGCGTGTCAGGAGCCTGATTTGGGGGATGTTATATATGTAGCAGAACCTCCAGTTGAATGGCAAGTGTGGATTGGGTCAGGTAGCTTATGTGGCCCGACCTTGGCGAACTAAATAGGCTCTCATATTTTTATCATTTGTTTTTTCATCTTTATCTCTTTCCAGAAGTACACAAGGGAAATCTTGAAGACATGCAGTGCACATTACTTCAGGATGATTAACTCAGTATCTGTCCCTAAAATGTCATCTTTTGGTTGTATTTTGTGGAATTGGGATTATTTTAAAGGGCAGGATGGGCTGAGAATTTAGCTCAGTGGAGCAGTGCCTGCCTGGCAAGTATGAGGTCCTGAGTTTGAATCCCAGTACCCCCCCAAAAAATCAACAAAAAAAGTAAAATGGCCATTAAAAGGGGAGGATTTAAAAAATGTTACTTTGCAACTCAGTATGGGGTCAGTATGAGTTAGAAAGTGGTGAGATATGACCTCTGAATGGGACCATAAATCTTAACACAATATTCCAGCTTTATCTACTTTGTAAAAATGATGAAAAGTAGACAAAATCTCCCATATTTTCAGGTATTTATGGCTCCATATCAAGGCCCAGAATTATGTGGATCTTGTACAATTATGTGAATCTGTTATGGCCATATGCCAATAGGGCCAGCTAAAATAGCACCAGACCCTGTAGAAGTTGAACTTTTGAGTGCCCCAAGCAGGGCACCCCAGATGCCTGTGGTACCACCAGCAGAGATAGCAGAGGCTCCAGGAGTCTCTGAGGAAGGCTCAAAACCTACTTCAGCTGCTTCCTCTACTTTGTCCTCTTCCAGGACTCCTTCCCCCATCCCATCTCCTTATCAACCTATATACTCTCCATTACCAAAGAAATCCTTCTTGTGTACCAAGAAGTGACCCTTCTTACCATCCAATGATTCAAAAACTATTATGTGCCTGCTTTGAGACGTCTCAGGGGAGAACAGGTTGTTATAACAGTACATGTTCCCTGCTTTATGAGGATTTTGGCCAGACTAAATAAAAATTGGGATTGTCCTTAGAGAACCCAGATAGATTCATAGATGAATTTCAAAGTTTGGCTATAATTTATGTTCTAATTTGGACAGATCCTCATGTACTGTTTTCTACTTGCTATATCACTAAATACCAGCCCATTCATGGGCAGCAGCACTGGCTAAGGCCAATGAAATATATGCCCAAGGAAATGACAAAGATGTGGATCCAGTTGCAGTGCCCAAGAGGGATCTTAATTGGCAATACCAGATTGGCATGAGGGCCGCAAGAAATGTGATGAAATAATTATTCATTTGATTGATGGAATGATAAAATGCATGAGTAACCTAGTCAATTATGAAAAGATTAGATAAATCACTCAAGACAAGAAAGAAAATCTTGCTTTATTTCTGAGGTACTTATCTGAAAACCCTGTGTAAATATACTAATATTGAGCCCAACTCACAGGCAGTACACGTTTTACTAGAAAACATAATTTATTAGCTAGTCTGCCCCTGATATTTGTAGAAAACTTCAGATGCAGGATATGTGTCCTCAGACCACTATTAACGAACTTTTAAACTTGGCTTTGTGGTCTTCAATAACAGTGACAAAATAGCAGCGAAGGCCAAGGCCCAGGGAAAATGACTACAGGCCCAGGAACAGGCCAAATGTATTGCCATGGGATTACAAAACAAAACTCTACATCTTCAGAATAACCAAAAGACTCCATATATGAAGGTGGAGAATAAGAGACCAGGTAGATCTACCACTGTGGAGAGACTGGACACTCGCAAGAAGACTGCAGTAAGAGAGGTCCCGCTTCCCCTCGGATGTGCCTCCACTATAAAGTGGGAAAACACTGGATGGGAGACTGCCCCTCTTCCAAAGGTAAGAGAAGCCACCTGCTTCCATTTTGGCTGCCCTGGAATACTAAAGGTGCTCAAAATCCCTCAGAGCCCCTCTCAAAAAGTAGACATCAACCTACAGGAGCTTTGGTTAAATCTTGCCACCCGGGTAAAAATGTCAGCTTTCTGTTGGATACTGAAACTTGTAGGTCTGCCTTAGTCTAATTCCTTGTCTCCCTTTCTATTAAGACCTGTCTTGTGACTGGTGTTGATGGTAGCCCTAGGACCAAACACTTTACAGTACATCTAACCTGTAAAATTGGGGAAATAACTTTCACTTAAGCTTTCTTAGGTTTCCCAGAATATCTTAGTCCATTATTAGGAAAAAATTATTCCTCTTTAGGAACAGCTCTTTATCTGAAAGCAAAATATGCATCTGTTTATTTGAGAGCATTCATATCAGATCCACTAAACAATATATATTTTAGGTATATCTAAGGAAACTGTCAGGTAGATCCACAGGTCTAGGATACTAAAACTCCAGGAAAGGGAGTTTCTGCTCAGAAACTCGTTTCTTAAAAGATCCAAACAGCTATTCCCATAAATGGCAAAATCCTCCTAAGCAGAGGCCCTCTGGGGGCTTAAGCCTCTAATTTCTAAATTTCACAAACATGGTCTTCGGTCCATTGCCAGTCCTCATGCAACATTCCCCTCCTTCCAGTATTAAAACGAAATGAGGGTTATTGGCTACTCCAAGATTTGCATATGTCTTAGCTACTTCCCTCATTTCTGGGACAAAATGCCTGACATCAACAAGTTAAAGGAGGAAAGGTTTATTTCAGCTCACAGCTTGTAGAGGTTTCAGTTCATAGTCAGCTGACTCCAAGGCAGGGCGGCATGGCAGAAGGGCTTCAGACAGGAGAAACAATTCATGGAAGGGCAGGCAGGAAACAGTAGCAAGCCTCCCATTGCCTTTTATCTCATCCAGGCTATAAGACTTTTGGATGATTCCACCCTCACCCAGGGTTGGCCTTCCCATTATCACACCGAGAACTATGGTAAGCCAATCCGTGCACTAATGTAGTACCACACACACCCTTAATCCCAGTATCACACACCGTAGATTCAGCCAGCTCTGAGAAGCTGCACCAATGAGCACATGAGGCTTTAGGGGGACATCAAGATATAAGCTATAGGAAGCTATAATTCTGCTCCATCCTATATTTCCTAACCTGTATACACTTTTAACCCAAACACCAAGTGGAACTACATGATTTACTGTCTTAGATCTTAAAGATGCCTTTTTTGGCATCTCATTGCATCCTGAATCACAATATTTGTTTGCTTTTGAATGGACTAATTCTGATATTATGATAACTGCCCCAAATACTTGGACAGTACTGCCTTGAGGATTCATAGATCATCCCCACTTATTTGGAACTGCTCTGGCAAAAGAACTAAGGTCTCTAACTTTAAAAAATGGTCCAGGGCTGCAGTATGTAGATGATCTTATCTGTAGCACCACAAACCTGTACTCTGCTGAAAATATTGTTAGGGTTTTAAATTTCTTAAGTGCTGCAGTATACCAAGTGTCTCAACAAAAGGCTCAGATATCTTTGCCAAGAATTAAGAATTTACGATATATTTTTATCCCAGAGGAATGAACACTTACCCCAGAAAGCAAGGGCTTTTAAAATTAACTCCACTTCAAATTAAAAGGCGGCTCAGGGCCTTCCTAGCGATGGCTGGATTCTGCTGGGTATGAATTCCCAGTTTCGGGCTCATATTTAGGCCTCTCTATGAGGCCACATAAGGGCTTGACTATGAGCCTTTAGAATAGACTGGAAGACAGCAAGCGACTTTTCAAAAAACTCAAGGACCTGTTGCTCTCTGCTCCACCTTTAGGAATTCCTGATTATTAGGAATTCCCTTTAGTTTAGATATAGCTGGAAGGCAGGGTATGGGACTGCAGGTTCTTACTCAAAGGCTGGAGACATTCCTCAGCCTGTGGTATGCTTTTCTAAACAATTAGACTCTCTCAGATCGATGGCCTGAATAGCTATGTGCTGTGGCTGCCACAGAACTCTTGGTTGATAAAGCCACTAAATTAACTCTAGGCCACTCACTGGAGGTCCAAACACCCATCAGGTTCAAAGTGTTCTCAAAATTAAAGGACACCAGTGACTAAATGGAAAACAGCTATCCAAATATCAAGCTGTCCTGTTAGAATCTCCAGAAATTACTCTCAAGATGTGCCAAACATTAAATCTGGCAACCTTGCTTCCTACCCCAAGAGGACACAGACTACTTCACTCCTGTGTGGAACCATAGAACAGGTTTACTTTAGCAGGCCTGATCTTAAAGACCAGTCCTTAGGCAATCCTGATGCACACTGATTCACTGATGGGGCAGCTGTATGAGTAATGGGACTCAGAAGGCAGATTATGCAGTTGTCAGTCTCTAAGAGGTGATTGAGGCAAAGCTCCTTCCTTCAAACACCTCAGCACAAAAAGATGAAATCATTGCCTTTATGTGAGCCTTATAATTAACAAGTGAGTCAATATCTATGCTGACTCCAGATATGCTTCCTTTGTCCTTATACCCACACAGCCATATGGGAAGGGCACCCTTAACAACAGAGCAAAACAAATCAAACAAAACAAACCCAAAATAACAACAATGACAAAACCTCTCAATTAAACATGACCCTGAGATGCTTTCCTTCCTAGAAGCAGTGAGGCTACCCAGCTACATAGCAGTAATACACTGCAGAGAACATCAAAAGGTAATGTGTCCCATAATGCAGGGAAATACTGGGTAGATCACAGTGACAAACAAGCAGCCCTAAAGGAATTCTCACAGATGGCTTTAATACCTCTGACTCCAAGCCTATGTACAAGCCTGTTGTATTGAGAGACTGAAAAGGAATAGCTAAGGCAGTGAGAATATAAACCAAAATAACATGGTTAGTGGATTAAGGAGGAAGATCACAGTTATATCAGGCATATCAATGTAAAATTATTAAAGGATTTCATGATTCATGCCACCTAGAGATGGAAGCACTGGCCACCTTGGTAAATTGTGCTTTTGTGGGAGGGGGATCCTTGAGTCCACTATTCAAGGAGTCACAAGGGCATGTGAGCCCTTTACCTCTGCAACAATCTGGAGAAAAAGTTAAAACTCCACCTTTCTTGACTCAATGCAATGGTAATGTCTCTTTTCTGGAGACGATTGGCAACTAGACTTCTAGACGTCCTCATACCAGTGATATAAATACCTCCTAGTTTTTGCTGACACCTTCACTGTATGAATAGAGCCATATCCCACCTGTACTGAGAAGGCCCAAGAAGTCTCCAAAGCTTTGTTAAAAGATATTATTCCTAGCTGGGCATGGTGGCCCACACCTGTAATCTCAGCACAGAAGCTGAGGCAGGAGGATCACTGTGAGTTCAAGACCACTGTGGGCTACAGAGTGAGCTCAAGGCCAGCCTGAGCTGCATAGTGAGACCCTGTCTCAAAACGACAAAAAGCAAAAGATATTATTCCTAGATTTTGATTTCCCGAGTCACTTCAGAGTGATAATGAACCTTCTTTTGTCTCCAGACTGACAGGAACTTGAATGACTTCTTATCATCATACCTCTTGGCATCCTCAGGTATTAGGAAAGGTTGAAAAGGTCAATACATGTTAAACCACCTTGGCAAAATTATGGCAAGAAATCTCAGAGTCCTGGTTAAAACTATTATCTATTGCTTTTCTAAGGATTAAAATTGCCCCTAAAATTCTCCAGCTAAGCCCTTATGAAATACTCTATTGGAGGCCATTTCTAACTTTAGATTTAGTTACTGCCTCTAAAATACAGGAAATTATTAAATATATCATCAATCTAGGCCAAGTATGGAAAGTTTTACTAGAAATGATAATAAAATTCTTCCAGCACCAGACTCTACAACTCATGTTCCTAAATTTCAATCTAGTGATTATGAGTTAAAGTTTAGGGGAAAGAGTCACCTTTGGATCAGCTCCTCCTTAAGAGGAAGGGCCCCTACAGAGTTTTTTTAAGCACAAACATACCTGTCAAGCTACAAGGACATACTGCTTGCATTTACTTACCAAGAATTAAACCTGTTCCTTTGGGACTTAAAGGATGAGAAATCAAGGTGACAGAGACAAGTGATATTCCTGTAAGCCTTTGGAAGATTTGCAGATACCATTCAGGAAGACTAAGAAAGCTGAATCTTTAATCCCTTAATAGAATTTAAGGATGAAAACCAAATTACCCTAGATATTCTAACAGCAGCACTAGGTGGAACCTGTGCCATTCTTAGAACATTGTGTGTACATTCCCGACAACTCTGCAAATGTGTCTTCTGCATTACATGATCTGCATTCACAAATAGATCCAAAGTCAGACTCTACCATAAGCTTTAAAGACTGGCTAACATCCTGGTTCTCTGGAATATCCTGGTGGAACAAAGTTTTAATTTTTCAGGATATACTATGCATTGATTTTTTTATGTTACATGATTCATTGTTGCTGTGGGCTGTTTCATACACCCTCACCCTCTTTTTCAGACTATGGAAAGATGATGGCTCTTCAAAAGTACTTCTTAAGAACCACCATGTAGAACCAGAACTGAGACAATGATTGGCCATGCCCTCCCCTCAGTCCAGCAACCTGATAAAAGCTGGGCCCTTTGCTTTGTTAATAGGCCTACCTGATTTTCTCTTGTTGATCCCTCCTCAGTTCAAGTTAAAGTTTCTTTTGCTTTGTCTCTTCCTTCTGCCTTTGAATCTATTTGATTCTAGAAGATGACAATGCTCTGGGAGACTTCCTCTAGGCTGTCTGTCAGGTCCTTAGATATCTTTTGGTAATAGGAGAAAGTTGTGGTTAGCCCTCCTACTCTAGTGCCAATTCCATTGCTATGCCTAGACCCACTAGGAGAGGAGTGAGTTCTATGGCTCGTTTAGTTCTTGTCCTGCTGGCTAAAGGAAACAGAAGGGAGTATTAGGTGTTATGTTGGTCTCCAAGGTGTATGTTCCTGTCCAGTTTGTTGAAAGACATAAGTAAGAATTCATGCCATATAGGAAGAAAAGTCCCTGAGTCTTAAGACAGAAATTATTTTCAACAGTGAACATGTGCGTGAGCTGATTATTTTCATTTTCCCAGACAGATTATGTCCCTGACACTGTAGCCGTAGTCAAAGCTGAAAAGGCCCATAACAAGTATCTGGGGTAGCTGCGGCAGTCTGATTTTCCCAATGTATAAAATTTCTTTCAGTATCCACTAACACTCGCTATCCACTAACAATCTCAGTTGAGTTTTCATAACCAGACACCAGCAAACAGTAGGTCATGGGCTGAGCGCAATCTTGCCACTGGAATATAGAAACATAATTGATGTGTCATCCTTGGCAATATTTCGATCTCCTGTTTCCTAACCCTTGTGTGTACAGAGATGGCCTCCATGAGAATCACTCCATAGTTTTAAAGGACATGCTTTATCTGGATACTTACATGGTCCACTGAAGGATATATCTTTGTTTGCAAAGGGAGTCTTTTAGTGGGTCCAAATATTTTTTTTTTTTTCCAGTACTGGGAATCGAACTCATGACCTTGCCCTTGCCAGGCAGGTGCTGTGCCGCTGAGCTAAATCCCCAGCCCATTGTGGGTCCAAATCTTGACACAGGCTCTGGTCTTGAGTACTCTTTATTACAGAGGGGCTTTGGGAACTTAAGCAATATGTGAATGGCTATTGGTCCTCAAGTGGATTGTTTTGTGGAAGAAACCCAAGTAAGACTACTTTTATAAGACCCAAGGAGGCTAGTAGCCTTCCCCTTGGAGATTACCTTGGTCATTTCATTGACCTGAAAATCATATAGGCTATCTAAGGATATTTGGGGTAAAAGGTCATCTTTCCAGTAGTCTAGAGCCAAGCTGGGGTGGGCACAGCAGTATATTGGCTGGAGGATGGGGAAAGACACAGCCAATAATCCTTGACCAGTTTGGGGTTAGTAGAACTCAGTAAGAAATGGGCTAGATTTAAGGTTCTACGTAAAGAATCACTATCTGCTCATTATGTCCCCCAAAGGCAATCCTTGAGCCACTGAAGGGGATCCCAAGAAAAATTAAGAACAGGTCAAAAGAGGACATTTTATAACTTGAAGCAAGGATCTCAAGAGTGAGTTGAGGTAAGCAAGTGAGTAGCAAAACTGGCTGTAGAAGACATGCAAGGAGAAACCCTATTCCCAGGATAAGACTGATTTTTCCTTTTTCCTACAGTGGGCAAACCAATTTACTTGTCTAACAGGTTGGTGCATGTTTTCTTTTCTGAAAAGGAATTTGAAGCCACCCACTGGTTCACAGGTGCATGAGGTTTGTGGGTTTTTTCATCATTTTCTGGCACCTCAGGCAGCTTGGATTTGGCAGCTTGGCTCCGGGGTCCACCCTCCTTCTAAGTCTTGATTCGAACCTGGTCACCAGGGTGGACCTTGCGCTGACAATTGTTGTTAGTCTCTGGAGGTGGAAAACTTCTGTTTCCATATTCCTGGAGGGCCTGTTGGAACGTTCCCTGATAGGTGACATGTTCGAGGGGCAGGGAAGTCTTGGTGTTAATAAGCAGGTCAGATGTCAACAAGGGTCTCTGTAGAGCATCTCAAATGGGCTGAGATTAAGTTTGGATTTGGGGGGTAGCCTGAAGCCTCATTATGGTAATTTGGAGGGGATCTAGCCACTTATGGTGGATTTCCTGGCACAGCTTACCTAAGGTCCTCTTGAGGGTTTGGTTGGTTTGTTCAATGTTCCCTGAAAACTTGAGCCTCCAGACAGCGTGGAGATATTTAATTCCCAGGGCCTTGGTGATCCCCTGTGTAATTTAGGTGTGAAGGAGAGGCCATTATTGCTCTGGATGGACTTAGGCAGCCCAAACCTAGGGACCTTTTCCTTAAGAAGGACTTCTACCACTTACAAAGTTTGTTCTGACCTAGTAGAGAAAGCTCCTATCCATTCAGTTAAGGCATCTATGCACACCAAGAAATGCTTATGCCCCTTACATGGAGGCATGAGGGTGAATTCTATTTTTCAGTTTTTCCCAAGGGGATCCCTCACATTTTATTGGTAACTGGCCCATTCCCAAGAATGCCCTCAGCTGCTGTTGACATTCAGAAGGACCCTGTCAGCAATTCACCTCTGCTCTCCTTGAGGACAGGTATCTCTGTCCCAGTGTTAAAATGTACACCAGGTAGGTCACATTTTGTTGAGAAATAGGAGCTTTATGTTGAGACAACTTGTAAATCCTTTTTGCTAAAAGATTGAGAGTCTTAATGGTATTTTGATCAGATAATTCCTTGGTGGGGCTTCAAATGAGGCCATCTACATAGTGTAATAGACCTCCCCTCTTAAATTTCAGGTCTCTAAGGTCTTGAGCTAAGGCTTGTGAAAACAGCAGGTGGAGGTTACCTCTAAACCCCCCAAGAAGATAACCAAGTATACTATTAGCAGAGCCCAGTTTGGGGATCCTTCCACTCAAGGCATCAAGTACTGGGAGTTAAGTTTTAAGGAAATAGAAAAGAAGGCATCCTTGAGATCAAGGACAGTGTTTCCTGATATCTGTGCAAGGAGGGTGTACGGTTCTGCCACTGGGGATGAATAGGCACTACTATCTTATTGATGATTCTGAGATCTTGTACTACACAATATTCTCTCAGTCACTTAACTACCAGTAAAATGGGTGTATTGCATAGGGACTAGCATGTCACCAGCCACTCTGTAGCCAAACATATATCAATAATGGGCTTTAGCCCCAGCCTAACCTCTCTTTTAAAGAGGTACTCCTTTTTGTGAAGGTATAGATTAGTATCCCTGAGCTGAATGATTACTAGGGTGGCCTTGACAGCCCATCTGAGGGTGCCATCATATTATGCTTGGGGATCAACTCCCGGAAGAGGAATTAGGCATGAAGGAACCAGGTTGGCTTGACCTTTGGCAACTACAACATGGTTGCCAGAGGTTTGATTCACAGAGTGGACTTGAGCAGGGAGAGCATACCTCTTCTAATTAACTTCCTGACGTGACCCTAAAAATTATGCTCCTACCCTAATCACACTTACTTGACCTTTGGTACTAGCCCAAGGACCATGTGCTCTAACTGCTTTAGAGTAACAGAGAGTAGTCCAATGGTCATTATAATATCATTAGCATATTAGCATTTTGGTTTTGTTCTCCCCACCGTGGGTTATAGAAGCCATGCTGAATCCATCTAGTCTCATGTAAGTTCACAAACTCCCTGTCCTAACATGAGGGTAGAAACTCACAGTTGACTAGAAAGAAGCCCAGCTAGTTACCACCCATTACCACTCCCCAAATTCTAGGAAAACAAAAGAAAAGCCAACCCTGAAGCTCACTGCAGTCGCTGTTTCTGGCTTTGCTCACTCTATGTTCTCGCATGTGTACTTTTATTACTGGCAGTTGCCATTTCTAGCTGCTCCTGCTCAAAACTTTACCAATTGTACTTTAATGTTAAACCTAAGGCCGATGGGGCTGCTCTGAGTCAAACTCACTCTTAAGTGTTCTCATTGGCCTGCTCCCACTCTGGAGTGTACTTTCCCTTTAATAGATCTCTGCCTTCTTTACTACTTCTGTGTGTCCTACTCAGTTCTATGCTCAGGGTACAAAGAGCCTAGATACTGGGTGAGACTGAGACCAACAGCCTGATAACACTGGGATTATAGATGTGACATCATATCTGGCTGGATATACCATTTTGTTTATCCATTCATCAACTGATGGACATTTGGTGTTTTTCATATTTTGGCTATTATAATAATAAACAATTGTACAAAAGTTTTTATGTGGAAATATTTTTTTCTTTTAGCTATACAATTTGGGGTATAATTGTTGCATCATTTAGTAACTGTGCCTAACTTTTTGAGAAACTGCCATTTTATATCCGCACCAGCAGCACATGAGGGTTTTCATTTATTCTTTTTACTAACACTTGTTATTACTTGGATTGTTTATTGCAAATGTATAGAAATATAATTTACTTTTATATATTAATATTGTGCACTGCCACCTTAATGAGCACATTTGTTAGTTTTAACAGGTTTTTTAGTGGATTTCTTAGGATTTTCTAAATGAAGCCATGTCGTCTATGAATAGAGATTGCCATGGTCTGAATATTTGTGTGCCCTGTGGGAAAGGGGAAAGGAAAGAAAAGGAAAAAAATAGAAGATAGTTATAATCTAGTTTCTCTTAGTTCACTGAAAAGAAAGATTTGTGCTAATATTTACTGGAGAAATTTTTATGCCCATGTCTTGTACTCTGAGTAACTACTTTGAAGATAACAGTCCACAATGTATTCACTACTGTTATTCTCCTATTATTTTGTTGTGAAATTTTGTTTTTTCTATAAAATAAGAAATTATATGTTGGAATTAATTCCTAGTGTTATAGAATTAAAGGGTTGGGGCCTTTGGGCATTGATGAGGTCATGAGAGCAGAGCACCGAAGGGATTTGGCCCTTTGTGAAGAGGCCCAGAGGAGCCTGATTTCCTTTTCCACCATGTGAGGATGCAACTAGTCGGTGCTGTCTATGGCTTAGTGATTGAGCCCACACCAGGCACTGAACCTGCCAGCACCTTAATTTTGAAATTCCTGGTCTCCAAAACCATGAGAAATAATGTTTTGTTGTTTGGCGTAGCTCCACTGCTAGGGTATTTTGGAATAGCACCCCTAACTAAGAAAGACTTAGTTTTACTTGTTTCTTATCCGGATCCCAGTTTCCTTACTGTCTAAATTCCATGGCTAGACCTTCTAGTTCAATATTTTTTATTGTCTTTTTGAGACAGGGTCTCCCTATGCAGTTCAGGCTGGTCTTGAGCTCACTTTGCAGCCCAGGCTGGTCTCGAACTCACAAAAATCCTCCTGCCTCAGCCTCCTGAGTGCTGGGATTACAGGCGTGCGCCGCCACGCTGGCTTCAATATTGAATAAAATTGGAGAGGTCAGATATCCTTGCCTTGTTCCTGATCTTTTTTGAAAAAAAGTTTTGGTGGTGCTAAAGCTGAGACTTCGGGGCTTTATGCTGCTGTACACCCCTGACACCCTTTTTATAAAAGTTTGTAACAGAGGAAGTTTCACTGCCACAATCAATTAGCGTGCAGTACTTACATCTCACTAAGCTGCCCAGGCTGGACTTGAACTTATGATCCTCCTGCCTCAGCCTCCCAGAGAGCTGAGACTATAGGCATGTGCCTCCATGCCTGGCTTGTTCCTTATCTTAAGAAGAAAGAACATAGGACAATGAATATATGTTCATAGTTTTTGGTATAGTAACCTTTTCATATATAACTTTTAGATCTCATCCTTTGGTTCCTCTGAGTTCAAGTTACCATTATACATTTCTTTAGCCAATAAAGTGCTTGATAGCATCCCACATCGCTAAGGCTCTGTATATTTTTCTTTAGCCTGTTTGTTCTTGGTTGTTTCAACTGCATAATCTCTATCAATCTATCTTCAAGGGCATGAATTCTTTCTTTTCCCAGTTTAAGTATACTATTGAAATACACATTTCAATCATTGTGCTTTTTGACTGCATAATTTCCACTTTTTGACAATTTATATATCTTTATCATTCTATATTTGATGCAACGCCATCATCTTCCTTTGCTTCTTTAGTGTGATGAACATATTGGGAAGCTGGAGTTCTCTGAAGGAGATGTATCTATATTAAAGATTCCACAGACTGACCTTGGCTGAATAGAACATTTTGACTGTGGAGAGATAGAATGTTGCAAATTCAGAGCCAAAATTATGTGAGGCCAGCTTTAGAAAAATAGCCCTTTTCTTTTAACCTTTGTATCTGATCTAACATTCTCATGACTATTACATTAGGTAAACTTCTTGGAATGTATTATTGAGCTTTGCAGGTCTCTAACCTCCATACACCCACCAACTAAGAATTCTATAACATCAGAAATCTTTTGGAACCATTTCCCTGCTTTGCTGCAGCCCACCTACTCATGCCTTCACCAATGTATTTGTTGAATATATTGATTTATGATTTTCTTTGTTCTTTGCCTAGAAAAGTTCAAATACCTCCTTCACTTTAAAATATATCAATCAGCATAACTTGAATCTGTGTTCTCAGGCCAAGAACACTCATAGTTGGCTCAGAATAAACTACTTTTTATTTCCTGTCCATCAAAGTTATTCACTTACATGGACACTATTTATAATATAAACTTCGGCATTTTTGTTTAGTACCTCACAGGCAGTATACATTGTGTGCTTATTCCTGATGTATGTCATACACTTCTATTTATTTGCAAATCTTGTAATTTTATTCTGTTGTAAAGTAGACATTTAAAATAATACAAAAACTCTAGTTACTTGTTTTCCTTTCTCCATCTGGGTATTGTCATTTCCACGTTTACTTGTTTAGTGATTAGCTAGATTGTTTTGGTGGAATCTATGTTCACACACGGTGTGAATCCTCCTAGGTTATTCCTCAGGAGGCATAGCCTTGTCTAGGCCCACAGTCACCCTGGGATGAAGACAGTTTGGACAGTATTTTTCCACTTGTCTCTTTCCCTGACCACACCCAGGTGTCAAGCTCCAATTACTTGCTGATTGCTGTTGTTTTCCTTTTCTTAGTTTTTTTTATTAGTACATGTTTGTAGCACATAATGATTACATTCTTCATGAGGAGTTGGTCCAGGTACTAAAATGTACAATAACGCATTTTAATTCTTTTTTTTATCTCTTCCCCTTCTCTCTCTCCCCTGCTCCACTGTCTTCAGCAATCCCCTGGGCTATACGTTATTCTATATGCTGAGATTTACTCTGATCCCAGAATACCTCCTCCTAGCTCTCTGTTTCCCAGGATCTCTCTGGCAAACTGCAGGATTATTGTAAGTTCTCTTAAAATCATTTACCAACCCCTTGAAAATAGGGAATATGTTTCCCCTTTTTCCTGCAGACAAAAAGGGTACAATTGTTTCTAAATAATTTTGAGATAGTGAGTAATGATATTCCTATGACTTTTCCCTGTGCTGTGATTTTTCTAAATCCTTTTACATGTTAATAATTTTGTATGCTTTTTCTCCTAGTTAATATCCCTTTGTCAGTTTATTTCAGTGAATCCTGAAGAGGGGATACTTCCCTTCAGCCCTATAATAGAGTTGGACAACCATCAGTACTATCCAATTTTAGAACATTTTCATCACTACTAAAGCAAACCTGGTCCCTATAACCAATCATTTTCTACTTCTGTTCTGCCGATTCCAGACAATCACTGTCTGTGTAAATTTGCTAATATGGCAGTTTATTGGAAATTGAATAATATGTGGTCTTTTGCGATTGCCTACTTTCACTTAGCACACTGTTTTCAACATTCATCTGCATTAGACCATGTAGCAATACTTCTCTTTTATTGTGAAATATTTTTAAAATAGCACAGTGGGCGGCTACTGCAGTGCGCCCCTTTACCCAGCTGAACCTGGATGACACACCAGGACCAACCCTACACCTCGCCCCAGGGGTTACCACAGGGTGGTTGAGATAATGGAAAGGAGGACCCCAAGAGCTCTGGGGAAAATTCTGTTAATTCCAAACCAGGAAGGAGGCGCAGTATGTCTCCTTGGAGGTCCCTGCATGACTTAAGAGTAAACATTCTTCCCCTGGAGCTCACTGAAAGTTTATACTTATGTACTGCATGTTATACATACAGGCATAACACAGTGAATTATGGGAAAGGACATATGAAATAGACACAGCAGACATGACTCAGCACTCTGTCAGTCATGCTGTCAATCAATCCCTGGAGGACACTTGATGGGAGGCTCCTTAGAACAAGTGGAACATTTAAACCTTACACCCTATGCTCTCTGCACTTTCACCATTTTCCTTTTGCTGGTTGGAGCCACAGAATGGAAGAATATATTGGTGAATTTAGAATATATAAATCTCTCTTATAAGTGAACAATAGATAGATAATCCAATCTTTTGTTCTGAATAGATAATTTGCCAAAGCAGCTATACAGATGGTCACTATGCCAGTGGAAAGATATTCAAATCATTAGTGATTATGGGAACGCAAATCAGACTACAGGAAGATACTGCATACTCACTAGGGTGGATAAAACAAGAAGACGAAAACGAGTTTTGGAAGACTATGAAGATATTGGAATCTTTGTATATTGTAGGTATGAAAGTGAAACTGTGATTTCACCATGGAAAATAGTCAGTTTCCAAAATGTTAAGCATAGATTTACCATATGACCCAACAGTTCTACTACTAATTTTATACTGCAAAGAATTGAAAACAGGTGTTCAAACACCAATTTTACAGAAATGTTCAAAGAAACATTATTCATAATAATCAAAGATGGAAATAGCTCAAGTGTCCATGAACTGATGAATGGATTTTTAAAATGTCATTTACCACCAATAGAATATTAGTAGACACTAAAAAGGAATGGAATACTAACACACACACTGTAACACGAATAAACCTCTCAGATATGTTAAGTGAAAGAAGCTAGTCACAAAACCCACATCTTATATGGTTCCCTGTGTATGAAATGTTGACAATATTCAAGTACACAGAGATAGAAGACAGATTAGTGGTTGCCAGAAACTTCAGGGGAGGGAGTGGAAGTGGGGAATGCAGTGTCTGGTAGTGTACAGAGGGTTTCTTCTTTGGATAATGAGATGTTTTAAAATTAGATAGTGGCTATGAATACATAACTGTAAATTAATAAATGCCAATGACTTGTATAATTTGATAAATCTTTTAGTATACGGATTATGTCCCAATAAAACTGGCATTTTAAAGAGTGTAATTGTTACCATTTAAGGGCAAAATGTTGCCTCTTCATGGTGAAGCAGTCTACTGCAATTAGACTTTCTTGTGGAAACGGTAACACATTAATATTTCATTATAGGCCTCTGCTTTTTTTTTTTTTTTTGACTTTATGAGACAGGGTCTTGCTATGCAGTTCAGGCTGGCCTTGAGCTCACTTTGTAGCCCAGGCTGGTCTCAAACTCGAAATGATCCTCCTGCCTCAGCCTCCCGAGAGCTGGGATTACAGGCGTGTGCCACCACGATGGGTTTAAGCTTCTGCTTTTGACAGATTCTAAATTTAGCTGTGAGAGTAGTCAGATCAGTGTGATAAGAGGGCGTCAATATTGTTGACCTTTTTCTTAGCACTATTACCCCATCCATGGCCACTTTGTATGTGGGCCCACTGAATAAATACTGGGATAGCTGGATTAGGAGAGAGGTTGAATGGTAAGTATAGAGGTGGTCATATTTTTCCCTCAATTATTGAAAGTTTCCTCAACAGTCAGTGCCCTCAGTGTGCACACTCACTACGTCAGTAAAGAGATGCAAGCTATTTGGAGGGGAATGTAGCCTAGTAGCTTTTGGATCTCAAGACCCTCTCAGTGGGTAAAACTAAAACCTTGGACATGGCACCTACCATGTGGGAGCTCTGTGCCTGTTTGTTTCTTGCCATTAGATACCCTGTGAGATCTGATGCCTGAGCAATGTAGGAAGGATGAGCCTGCTCTTTCTGTCTCTGTCTCTGTCTCTATCTCTGTCTCCGTCTCCCTCTGTCTCTGTCTCTGTCTCTCTCTGTCTCTCTCTCTCTCTCTCATCACCTTTTCAGAGTATTTAAAATAATACCTCCTCAAGTATCTGGGAAAACTGATTAACAGAGGGCTCCCTCCTTCCTGGGCCCTGGATTCTAAACCGTTTCTTCTCTGAGATTTGATAGGCCAGTCTCTCTTTGAAAAAAGTATCGTAATTGAGATAAACTTTTAAAAATTAGAACATGAGGCTGGCCCAACTATTTCCTGAGCTGAGCACAAAAAGATAACTTTGAATTTTATTTCTGATAAATTTTAGTAACATTTGCCTGGGAAAAATGCAAGGCATTACATGGTGTTTTAACAAGGAATCCATGCTACTAGTATAGGTTGAGTATACCTTATTGGAAATGCTTGAGACACAAATCTCTCAGATCACAGAGTGTGTTAGTTCTTTTTGGTTTTGGAAGGTTTGCATAGACTTTACCTGTTGAATGCCCCTAATCTAATAAATCTGAAAGTCAGAATGCTCCAAAATCTGCAGTTGGGAGAAAGGCTTTATGCATACGCCTTTCCTTTAGGAGTCATAGAGGGGCTTCAGTCCTGTGAGGACTTTAGGGAATCAGAAGGGCTGTGTCACCGTGAGGAGTCCATCACAGAGTGGCTGTCGTGTCAGGGAGTATAGATACAAGGCGCAGTGAGACAGGAGTGCCCAGCAGACACTGAAGTATCCGGAGAAGAGGGGCACTGCTTTTCTGCTGCTTAGAGTTGCTCCTGGGCACAGGTGAGAGCTACCTTTAGTTCTTCTGAATATTTGATAAGACCCACAGTCTTGCTCTTGCAAGGGAGTTAGCTCAACACAGCTCATGTATTAACATGTCACCTGATACACCGGACAGTCCTGTGAGGCAACTGTGTTCCCTGTTCACAGAAGACAAGATTGGACCTTGAGCAGTGGATGTGTTGTAAGTGCCAGGTTGATTTTTCTAGCTAGGAGTCATGGAAGTACTGTGACTTTTACTTAGCTTGTACTCTGACAACAAGGATTTTAAGAGTCCTCACTGCTCTTATAAGCTCATTCAACAGTTCAATTGCTTATCATATTTTTTCTTTTTAGTTTTTAAAAAAATTATGATATGGCAAACGTAAACGATACCCAATAGGAAAAGGTGGAGATGAGTGAATAACAACAAAAAAGATTCACACACAGAGGAGCCATAGGATGTCCAGATACCCAGGAGCCAGAGGATGGCTAGATACCCAGCAGTACCTACTGACCTGGTTACACCTAAGGAAGACCCCAGATGGGTACGGCAGCAGAACAACGGCATGGACTTACATAACTAGCAGGGGGTCAGGTTCATTTTTAAGTGCAGGTGAGACCTATTCTTGGTCACTGTGCAGGAATAACCACTGCTAATTTTTTAGTGTACACACTGCCAGGGTTTTCCCCTGTGTAAATGCATTATGCACACATACGTACATTTTTATAAAAATGAGCTGCTACTGTATATGTGCTTCTGCAAATATTTTTATTTCTGTTTTACAATGTGCATGCATATGGATGAAAATTCACTACTGTACTAAAAGGTAAAGTGCTGTAGTTGGGTCAAAAGGCTGCTGGTAAGGAGAGTGATATCTAAAGCAAAGTATCAGCTTAAGGTTAAAGTATCTACCAGGGGAAGCAGGGCCAGCACTATGCCCATCGGCAAAGTAGGAATCCAAGACCAAAGGCATTAAAGGTGTGGGATATCAGGCAAGCCTCTTTGGCCTCTACCTCGGCCCCTCACTCCCCTGACATGGCTTGGGCCCTTTGGGGGGTACGCATCCAGTAGCTGTCTTTGCATCCACTGAAAATTATGTATCCTCTGGTCTTTCTTGAGCTCTTCCTGAATCCTTGACATATCTGCGCACTCTCTCATCGTCTCTATGCTGCTCAAGTGCATGTCCCGTAAATTCTCCTCACATTCCCTCAGGGAATCCTCAGTCCCTCTATCCGTTTGCCTTTTTGCTTTGTGGGGCACATAAGCTTCTGTGGGGTGCTTTTCAGTGGCCCACAGCTTGCTGGCTGGCTGTGCCTGGGGATCTGGCCTGCCTTGGGCCGGTGGGTTGTCCTCATTCGCCAACTTGCCTTGTGTTTCTGGTTTGCCTTCTTCTTCCCTTTGTCCCTCAACAGCTGGCTCTCCTTCCCCCTCTGGCTTCCCCTCAGGTGCTGGCTGCCCCACATGGTCAGGCTTCCCTTTCTCTTCTGTCTTTCTTTCACCTGCAGGCTCTACTTTCTCATCTGCTTTTCCCTGCTCTTCTGGCTTTCCTTCATTTTCACTGCAGATTTTTTCCATGTCGAGATTTCCCCTTCTGGTCTTGTCCTGGGGGTAGGGGTGGAGGGAAGAGGAGACAAAGAGGAGACAGAGGAGACTCAGGGCACAGGGCTGCAACCTAGGTCCAGGCAGGACCTGCATCTCCCTTGCCAGGGTTCTCCTAAGCTGGCCTGGCCTCCAGTGCGGCTTGTGCCCTCCGCTCTCACCACATTCATCCTACACACTGAGGGCCAACAGTTCCCTGCAGGCCCTGTATCCTTCTCTGCTCCCTCAGCAGGACAGTGTGTGCTCTGCCTGTGGTGGGGGCGGGCATTCTGGTCCCCTCATCCTGCCCCGCCCGGGCCTGGGGTTGAGGAAGGCAGTGCCCTCTGCACTCTCAACCCTCGGGGTCCTTGTGCAGGCTGCTGCCCTTCCACTGACCTGCGGGATCCTGGGCAGCTTACTCCTTCTTTTCAGGCCTCAGAGAGCGCTGGCCACAGCAGAAGTGCGGACCTGCAGACACAGGACACAGGGACAGAGGCTGCGCACTCAGTGGGCTCACAGATTTAGGTCCCTTTTCTGAATTTGGGCCCTCCTCACCGCCGTTTCCCTCCCCCCACCACACCCCCATTTCTTTTCAGGCCTTGGACGTCGACCAGGATGTCTTCCAAACTACCTTTGGGTTTCTGTGTCCTCTCCTGGAGGCAATCTGCCCCTCCCTTAACCACCTTTCAGCCCAGGTCCATTTGTCTTCAGAGGCGCTTTGTAAAAAAGGTGAGTTATTTCGTGAATGCGTCTCCCTGTCACTGTCTCACTGCGGGATGCCCCCTCTACTGCCTGCTCAAATGGGATAGAGGGATGGGGAAGGGGAGGGTCGAGAAGGCAGCAGGCGGTTGTGGGGCTCCCTCTCCCTTTCCCTCTCCCATTCCCCACCGCCCCTGTCCGCTTCGCTCCCCCTCCTCACCAATTTCGTTGAATTGCTTCCCGCCCTATCCCCTTTGTTGCGACCCACCTCCACCTCTGCCCGGAGTCCGAGGGCAGTGCTTACCTTCTCACGGACTTTGAAGGACCCAGGATAGACCTGCGCCTCCCTGGGCTGGCAGAAGCGTGCTCAAGGCTCGCCAGCCCCCCTGGGCAGCTGAGGGAGCAGATTCCACGCGAGTGCAGGGACGCAACACGTGAGCGCCACGTCACCAGACCTCCCCCACCCGCGCTTTAAACCCCCATCTCCGAAGGACCTAGAAGATGTAGACAGTAGGAGGGGTGTGGGTGGGGGCAAAGACAAAGGATATCCGGAAGAGGGGAAGCTTTCTAACCCAGGTGCCTTATGGAGAGCATCTCTTCGCATCCTTGAACAGTATCCCTGTCACACTCCCAGTACAGACAGGGCAGCTTTTCAGAGTGGACTTTGCCAAGAGCGCTCAGCTCCAAAACACAAACAGTCCGATTGCAAAATCCTCTCTGCCTGATTCCAGAGCCTGGTAGAGGTGGTGCCTCCAGGAAGCTAAGCTACCACTCTGAATGGCAGCCTTCCCTGGGATTCTGTCTGGGGTCTCCTCTTCTCAGTTAACATATTTTCCCTGCCTAGATGATTTCATTTGTCACACAGGTGACTCCCAAATCGGCATCTCCAGTTTTTTCCCTTCCCAAATTTCAGACCCATTTTTTTCTCACCAGTAATAATGGGAGAACGTTTCCTGATACTTTTCAAACAACGTGTGACATACATTTAAATTTTCACTAATGTGACTGTTGATGACTCAGTGGCATTTCATTTTGCCTTCCTGCCTTCTGTGGACTGTCTGCTTGTGCTTTTAACTGCTTGTTGGTCCTTCGCTCATTATTTTTCAAGCATTCTTTTTACATGAAATTTAGTAGGCCTTTGTCTATTGTATATCTTGCAAATATTTTCTTCCACTTTGTTTGCTACTTTTTGGCTTTGTTTATGGCATTTTTCTGCCATGCGTTAAAAATGTAGTCAAATTTGTCAAACTTTTGTTGCTTCTAGATTTTGATTCATAGTTAAGAAATCTTGGGCCTGGGGATTTAGCTCAGCGGCAAAAGCGCCTGCCTGGCAAGCGCAAGGTCGTGAGTTCGGTTCACGGTACCGGAGAAAAACCAAAAAACAAAACATAGTTAAGAAATCTTTTCTATATGTGGGCAAAGAACTCACCATGTTTTCTTCTAGTATGCATATGGTTTTATTTCTTTACATTTAAAGTTTATACATATGTATGATATAAAGTATGGATTTCAACTCCACAAACCAGGTTTTCTTTTCCTAATGGGATACTCAACTCTTCCAGCATCATTTATTAAAAAGTCTATCTTTTCCTTAGTGATTTGAGATGCCACATTTATTGGATACTAAATTTCTTTACATACTTGGGAAACTTGCTGGGCTTTTCATTCGATTATGTTGGTGTGTTTGCTATCCATATATCAGTTTGCATTAAAGGGGATGTATAAGTTCATGTTGTAATCAGGGTTTACAAGGGAAACAGTTTAGCACAGGACACATAATTTATAGGATTATTTTATAATAGTCACCCAAAGAGTCAAATACAAAAGAGTGCAGGAAATCTGTCCACACACTAAAGACCCAAAGAATCCAGGTGAGGGCTTGGATCCCATGACAATGTCTTGCATGAGTCCATCTAAAGACCCAGAGCCCATGACAATGTCCTCCATGAGTCCAACTGGAGACCTAGAGCCCACGACAATGTCTCATGCAAGTCTGTTTCATGGATCTGCACTGGGAAGGCCCAAAGGTCAGTGGTGGAAGCTAGAAAATCTGTGCCAGTGGGCTGAAGGATCTGTGCCAGCAGGCTGAGGAATCTTCACTGGAGCCAGGAAACAACGAAGTAAAGAGTACAGCTCCCCTGAAAAGCACCACAGCCATCCTTAGTGATAACGAGGTCCTGAGCTCCTCTAAGGATGAGAACAACTGAGTTCATATCAGCAAAGCTAGCATGACAAGCTCCTCCAGGAGAACCAACAGCCCCTTCTTCAGTTCTCCTTTTGATGCTGTTGGCAACAATCCTCAGGTGGGCCCTCCACACCCAGCACCACGCTGATTCAGTTCAGCTGGGTGTTACAAGTTGCCCACCAGTTGTCAATCCACCACGGTTTGTATAGGTAGAGTTAGTCCTACCAGTAGTTTTTCTTTTACAGTTTTTTCCTATACATTCTTGTATGTTTATTTGTCCACCTAAATGCTAGTATCAACTAGATTCAGATCTATTTTAAATAATAGACGTATTCACTCAGATATCCATTCTACCATTCTTTCTTTCCCTCCTATTATTTCCCTATCTTAATTGATGGCCCCAGAAATCACACAGCTGCCCAAGCCCCAACCTCCAATCCAGGAATCATCCCTGATTCTGTTTTTCTCTGTCACCAAGTAGAGTATTTTCACTTGGTGACAGGGATGCAGTCTAAAAATTCCATTATTATGGAATTTTGTCACGGTACAAATGTCACAGAGGATACTTACACAAACTAGGATAACTAAAGCATCACTAAGGGGCCACTATTTTATACACAGTGTATCATTGACTAAAATATCATAATGTGGTACATAACTACTCACACAGTTCTTTCCAGTTTTCCCTGATTTCTACTTTTGCTACCTTCTTTTAAGCATCCAGTTTACCTCTCCTGGTCTGTGGTTGCAGGTCCCTTTCTAGTTTTGCTATCTCAAGTGTTGCTCTCCTCTATTACATTTATTGTTCCAAAATATTATATATTATTCTATATCCATGCCTATTCTTATTTGCATCTTCATTATAGCCCTTGAAATAAGTAGGTCACAAATTATCTCTCAAAGAGAAACCACTCCATAATTCAGGTTAAAAAGAGTAATGCACTGGATATGGTAGTAGGCCTGTGATCCCAGCTACTCAGAAGGCTGAGGCAAGAGGATCACACTTTTGAGTCCTGCCTGAGCAACTTAGTGAAGTGAGACCCTGTCTCAAAATATAAGTTAAAAAGGACTAATGATGTATCTTAAGATAGAGTGTCACTTAGTTAAATCCCCAGTATTGAGGAAAAAAAAGCCTTTGTTCTTAGCCTGAGTACTTTATTTATTTATTTATTTATTTATTTATTTATTTATCTTTGGTCTTTTTTTTTTTTTTTTGAGATAGGGTCTCGCTATGCAGTTCAGGCTGGCCTTGAGCTCACTTTGTAGCCCAGGCTGGCCTCAAACTCGCAATGATCCTCCTGCCTCAGCCTCCCGAGTGCTGGGATTACAGGCGTGTACCACCACTCCCGGCTAGCCTGATTACTTTAAAATCAACTTTTAGCAATTACTGAAGATCTAAAGTAATATTTGAATTTTGAGATAAAATTCAAAGAAATGAGCCTGTTCAATGTTTAGAGTTAGGAGGCCAGATTCCTGGATGGGATGATTCAATCTTACAAAGATAAGGAGTTCTATCTCTGCCTCTTAATATATGAGAACTTCTAATAATAAACACTGTTGCATTGGTCCAAAAATAGGAATCTAGTGAGAAATAAGAATGCTTTTCTATACTCAAAAGTTTTAATAGGCTAGTGTCAAAATCTGGCCTATTCCCTATATTGACTTTTTTGCGTTAACTAAATTCACATAGACTTGTCTCTGCTCTTGTGCGCCTGCTGACAGCCGCTCCTCCTGTGCAGCGCCAGTCGTGATCCAGACATGATGGTGAAGGTCGGAATGAATGGATTTGGCCATATTGGATGCCTGGGCACCAGGGCTGCTTTTAACTCTGGCAAAGTGGATGTTGTGGCCACCAGTGACCCCCTCATTGAACTCAACTACATGGTCTACATGTTCCAGTAGGATTCCACCCATGATGACTTCCACGGCACTGTCAAGGCTGAGACTGGGAAGCTCGCTGTTGGAAAGGCCATCAGCATCTTCCAAGAGCAAGATTCCGCCAACATCAAGTGGGGCGATGCTGGCTCCGAGTATGTGGTGGAGTCCCCTGGTATCTTTACCACCATGGAGAAGGCCAGGGCTCATTTGAAGCATGGTGCCAAGAGGGTCATCATCTCTGCCCTTCTGCTGATGCCCCCATGTTTGTAATGGGTGTGAAGCACGAGAAGTATGACAACTCCCTCAAGATTGTCAGCAATGCTTCCTGCGCCACCAACTGCTTAGCTCCACTGGCCAAGGTCATCCATGACAACTTTGGCATCGTGGAGGGACTTGTGACCACAGTCCCTGCCATCACTGCCACCCAAAAGACTGTGGACGGCCCCTCTGGGAAGCTGTGGCATGACGGCTGCGGGGCTGCCCAGAACATCATCCCTGCCCGCATCTGCTGGCATTGCCAAGGCCATGGGCAAGGTCATGCCAGAGCTGAACGCGAAGCTCACGGGCATGGCTTTCCGTGTGCCCACCCCGACGTGTTGGTGGTGGATCTGACCTGCTACCTGGAGAAAGCGGCCAAATACAATGGCATCAAGAAGGTGGTGAAGCCGGGCGTGGTGGCGCACGCCTGCAATCCCAGCACTCGGGAGACTGAGGCAGGAGGATCGTTGCAAGTTTGAGACCGCCTGGGCTACAAAATGAGCTCAAGGGCAGCCTGAACTGCACAGCAAGACCCTGCCTCAAAAAGACAAAAAAATATAAAGCTGAAGAAGGTGGTGAAGCAGGTGCCAGATGGCCCTCTCAAAGGCATCCTGGGCTATACTGAGAACCAGGTTGTGTCTTGCAACCTCACCAATGACACCCACTCCTCCACCTTTGACACTGGGGCTGGAATTGCCCTCAATGACCACTTTGTCAAGCTCATTTCCTGGTGTGACAATAAGTCCGGCTACAGTAACAAGGTGGTGGACCTCATGGTCCACATGGCCTCCAAGGAGTAAGCAGCCCCCCACCGCAGCCCAGGAGACCAGAGAGAGAGGGAGAGACCTCGCTGTAGAAGTCACTGCCCCACTCAGCCCCAACACTGAGAATCTCCCCTCATAGCTTCCATCCTAAGCCCTCTGGAGAAGGGAATGGGCCTAGGGAGACCTGGCTCATTTTGCACCATCAATAAAGCCACTGTACCCAGAAAAAAAAAAAAAATTCACATGGACTCGATAGCCCACATCTCTAGACCCAAGGAAAGATAATTCATCTTTATCATCTTCATCAAAAGATGTTGTTGAGTTACTTTATGTGCATGACATCACATAGTCACTATATAATATACACTTTAATAATGAGTCTCACTATTTACCATGCAGATCAACGGCTAAAATACCAGCTTTGTCATTTACTAGCTTTGTGAACTTGAAAAGTTACTAAAATTCCATGAGCCATAGTTTCTCCATCCAGGGAATAATATTACCTGTACCCGAGGATTATCATAAATTCTAAATAAAAATGATAATAATGAAATGTTCAGCATATGAGATCTTTTACCAATGTTAATTCCTTGCAACCTCATTTTGTTTTATTTTAGGTCCTGGGAATCGAACTCAGGACCTTGTGCTTGCCAGGCAGGCTCTTGTATCACTGAGCTATATCCCTGGCCCTTCCAACCTCATTTTAAACTCCAAAGAAAGATATAATTTTGCAATAAAAATTTGCATTGCTACCAGAGGCATTATTTGCAAATGTAATAAAGAGGAAATACTATGGTGCACTATATATGAGATTCATTGATATCAGATCAATGGATGATGGGACAGCAGAAAAATGCACTGCATTATCAGTGGCTCCTATATTACCTTCCAGATGAACATCTGGGAAGCACAGGTATGTGAGAAACAGAAACATGAGGAATTGTGGATGCCACTTCTGTCTGGAGATAATACTGGAGTGAGGAGACCTGATTTCCAGAGACAGAACCATCGCTACTGATTGTGTGTCCTAGGGTAAATCACTTCCAATGTGCCTCCTCTCCCTCTGAAGCACATTACGATAGATCTGCACATGTTGGCCCTCAGTAAAAGATAGTTGTAATGATTTCTCATACATCCACTAGACTATGTCATGTTGAGAGAGACACAGAAGCCAACCACAAGAAAAACTGTACTTTTCCTCTAGACACTCCTGGGAACCTCAGCATCACTGAATACCTGTCATCTGCCTCAGATGGGGACAAATGCTTTGTGTAGATTCTTGAGGAATCCAAGTGCTCACTGGTCTGTGAAGTAAGGATTCATTGCTCCACTGGATAAATGAGGAACCTAAGGGTCAGAGTTCACAAACTGTTTAAGAGCCCCCATACTCTACTCTGGGGATGGAACCCAAGACCTGACATGTGTGAAGCAAGTGCTCTACCATAAGCTACATCTCCAGGTCAGTTTAAGGATGTACAGCTACACACATTACTTAGTGGCAAGCATAGGAGCCAATCCAGGTTCTACAATTGTGGCATATTTCTATGCCTCTGCATTATCTCCCATTTCAACTTCCTCCTCTTTGTTCATAGATGAGTTAATAGCTATTTCTTTGGGCCCTACAGATGCCTAGCGATTCTGTGTTTTCTAAATAAGAAGGGCTAGGTCTCAAGAGGAGGGCACTAACTTGGTGGAAAATATACTTTCTCTCTAGTCAGAAAACCCCTTCAAATGAGGGCATGTGGAAAAAGGGCTGAAGGGAAGGGTGGACTGTTGGGTCAATAGAAGGTCAGAAAAGATGAGGATCAGACAGAAGTAAACAGAAATCTTCAAGAAGGAAAAAGACTTGACCTAAGCTTCAGACAATGGGCAGGATGTAGGAAGGACGAAGAGGATAAAATACAGCTGTTTTGACCATGGTTCTTGGCTTTACATTAATTATCTCTGTCTACTTTACTAAATGGTCAGGTAACTCTAATTTGAAATCGAAATCTCACCAGATTTCTCCCTTTTCCATAGCAAGCACGCCTCTTTTCTGACTTCAGTGTACCTCCTGAATCTGTCACTGCCTTAGAATCTCATCATCCTGAGGCTGGCGATCTAGCTCAGCGGCACAGTGCCTGCCTGGCAAGCGCAAGGTCATGAGTTCAATTCCCGGTACTGGAAAAAAACCAACCCCCCCACAAAAGAAAATAACAGAAAAAAAAGAATTTCATCATCCCTCGTCTGAACTCTTAGAACAGCCCCTTTAGTTTTCCTGCTTCTTACTCTGCCTTTCACCCTTCCAGTAACCCTTACATATTACTATCAATTTTTACTCTTCCCTGGTTTTAAACTGTCAATCTCCTGCTTAAAGATCCTGGATAACAAGTCCAACACTCACAGCGCAAATCCTACATTCCTCATCCTGATATTAAGCATCCCTAACAATTGAGAGAACACACAATACAAATCTTGTCATGAACTTCTCTGCTCCCACAGATAGGGTCTGCACCCCTCATCATGTAGCCCTTAACAAAGGCTGCCTTCTACCTCTCTGTGTGTATGCGTGCGTGCGTGTGTGTGTGTGTGTGTGTGTGTGTTTCTATCCATGCACACAGAAAGTGTTAGCTCATCAGGAAAGTGGTCAGATGTAGCAGATTAGATGGGATCTTATCTGCTTTAATGGTTCCCATGTTGATGTATGATGAATTACTCAGAAATCTTTCTCAGAAGAAGCTGTTTTCCATTTGGGTCATAGCTGAATCTGCTTTCTATATACACAAAGATTAAAGGAGAAATTTTTATTGATTTATCTTCTGTTTAATGGGCTTTTGTTATAAAAAAGAATCAAATTGTGAAAGAAAGGTGATCCCTAACCCCATGCATCTAAATCTCTTTTGTCCCCTATTAGCATCCTTACTTCCCCTTCTTAACACTCATTATTAAGTTTTGTAATTGGTTCTTTCCATCTCTGTATCCCCCAGGAATTTGTAAGCTCCTTACAGATGCAGACTGTGCCATACTCATCTTTGTATCCTCTTGTATGGTTTTTCAAATACCTAGCTGATGAAAATAATCTAAATGCCCCTCACTAGAGGGTTAGATACTAAGGAATGGTTTTCTGCCATTAAGAACATGTGGCTGGGGCCGGGCGTGGTGGCGCACGCCTGTAATCCCAGCACTCAGGAGGCTGAGGCAGGAGGATAGTTGCGAGTTCGAGGCCAGCCTGGGCTACAAAGTGAGCTCAAGGCCAGCCTGAACTGCATAGCGAGACCCTCTCTCCAAAAGACAAAAAAAAAAAAAAAAAAAAAAAAAAAAGAACATGTGGCTGGGGCTGGGGATTTAGCTCAGCGGCATAGTGCCTGCCAGGCAAGTGCAAGGTCATGAGTTCAATTCCTGATACCCGAAAAAAAAAAAAAAAAAAAAAAAAAAGAACATGTGGCTTGGGATGAAGATGTAGGTCAGTAGTAGAGCACATGCCTAGCATGCATAAACTTCTAGGTTAGATTTCCAGAACTGTGAGAAAAAACCAAAAACAAACCAAAAAAAATGCTGTGGCTCTTTCTGTAATGACATAGAAAATTTCCAATATATATTATTTAAAATATCAAATAGGAGGACAATATGAATATCATATACATATATAGACTTTGTTTCTGGTAATTAAGGGCTAGATGATTCTGAGCAATCTACTCACCAAAAAGAATTTTAAAAACTTCAAACTTCTGAAAGGTTCTAAGCATAATTGTGAAGGATTCCTAGGCTATATTGTAAGAGAATACACATATCCAGAGAGGTAAGCCCAGGACCTATAACTATATTTTTGTTGAAAGCAATCTGTAGTTAAGGATGATGCCTAGGCCAAATTGCTTTGAACTTATGGCACATTCAAGGCACTATAGTAACAAAAACCAAAAGTTAAGGCCAACCAAAAGTGGGCAGGGGATCTAAACAAACCATCCCCATATGCTTATAAATTCAAAGTTTTTACCTTCAGGGTAAATGTAAAATGAAAATAAACTAGCCCTCACAAAGTCTTGTAGCTTGGCTTATTTTTTTTTTTTTTTCATTTTTTGAGATGGGGTATCTTAATACTTTGCTCAGCCTGACTGTAAACTCCTGGGCTCAAGGGCTTCTCCTGCTATAGCCTCCTAAGTATTTGAGTCTACAGCTGCAATCCACCAAGGCTGGCTTGTAGTTTTAGTTTGGCTTTGCATCATCTAGGTTGATTAGCAAACTTGAATCTCTGAACATAGGTTATGATGGTTCCACACAGGAAGCACCATTATGGGTCTCACTGGTACAAATAAAATATTCCCTGGAGTAAGATTTCACCATCTTAGCCCTCAAATTATTCCAATAAACAATTGCTCAAGTACAGCAGCCACAAACAGGAATTACAAAGGCATGAGAAAAAAATACATTATGTGTAAGAAGTAGTAGAAACAACAGGCAACAGATCCATGAATTTGAATTATTTGAATGATCCAACAATTCCAGGACTCCTTTGAGAAATGGCTGATTCTAGGAACTGGGTACGAAACATACAAAATAAGGAAAGAACATCTTTTAGTGTCCAAAAAATAAGGAAATACACAAAGAAAAAACCCCCAAAACTTCATAGTACAACTGTGGAGGTAGGTCAAATAGATATGGGAGCCAACTGAAAGAACTCCTAATGGCCCAAGCTGGAAGAATTTAAACAACAAAGTATGTAAAGTAATGTGTTATAATCCAAATATAAAATAATTATTAACCAGCCTGTACTGATATAAATAAAGTGAATACATAGATACGTGAGGAAGAATCAAATGTTCTGTGCAGAAGCAGAGGATTTTTTCTTGTTTTGTGGAACTAGAGATCAAACCCAGGGGCCTAATGCCATTTTTATTTTTTGAGACAGTCTTGCTGAATTGCCCAGGTGGACTTTGAACTTGAATTTCTTCTGCCTCAGCCTTCCAAGTAGTTGCGATTACACGGGTGTGCCATCATTCCTGCCAAATTCCAAATACTTTTTATAGATACCCTACTGAAACAGGAAAATAAAACTCCCAACCTGAATGTTATCTAAGATGAGTTTGTGTTCTCTAAAATCAAAGAATGAATTTTAGGAACAACAGAGATTAAGAGCACAATATATTTATAGAGGGAAAAAAAGCTTCTGTCCAAGAGAGGGTCAGAAGGGGGCCCGAGCGGGTTGTCAAGGACCTTGCCCCTCTCGGGGACTTTATAGAGCAAAAACCCCGAGGTGAGGTGGGTCCAAGACGGGGAAAATGCGAATTACAAGGTGGGCATGAGGTGTACAAAACTATGGTCAGCCAACAAGATTACAAGTATAATAGTTCAGGTAAAATTGAGTAAACTGGGATCAAATGGGGAAGTGAGTCACAAAGCAAGCGGGCATGAATACAGAACAGGGGCTTTTCCTGTAGGGGGTTGGGCTGGTGACTCTTTTTGGCTTTTTTAAGGTGGTTGTCACTTATTTAGAATATCAATCCCTGATGTTTGCACCTAGGGAGATATGTGGGTGCATTTGTTTAGTCCTTTTATCTTGAGGTCTGGCCCACAGGTATCTTATCTTGTTTTTTATGTTGGCTCCTTCCAGGGCCTGGCCCTGTCTGACTGCTTGTAATATTTCTGTCTAACTCAGCTGCCTATAACACTACCTTCAAGGAGGTGGAGCATAATGCCGCACTATTTAAGTCCTGGCTGCCAATAGTGATAGAGGGGAAAGAAACTCCCAACCTGCTAGATGGCCAGTATGAGTTCGTGTCCTCTAAAATTGAAGAATGAATTCTAGGAGCATTGGAGGTTAAGAACAGAATATATTTATTGGGGGAAAGAAAGCTTATGTCTGAGAGAGACAGAAGGGGTACCAAGTGAATTACCCAGGACCCTGCCTTTTCAAGGGATTTTTATGGAGCAAAACCACAAAGTGAGGTGGGTCCAAGGTGGGGAAAAATGGGAAATCACAAGGCAGGCATGAGGTGGGACAAAACTATGGTCAACCAGTCAGATAATGAGCATAACTGCTCAAGTAATAGTGTTTAAATAGGGAAGCAAGTCACGTAGCAAGAGGGCAAGAAACAAAACGGGCTTTTCCTGGAGGGGGTGGGTCAGGGGCTCTTCCTAGCTTTCCCAAGGTGATGAATATCTATGTAGAATATCAATCACTGTTGTTTATCTTTAGGGGAAGTATGCGGATGCATTTATTTCATCTTTTCTTTTGAGGTCTGTCCCTCAACAGATGTGCTTCCCTCAGGGTTGCACTGTATCTCTTCCTCTGCATTGGCTCCTTTAAGGGCCTAGCCCTGTCTGACTGCCTAGGATATTTCTACCTAACTTAGGTGTTTATAGTGATAGTGACTATTCCAAAGAGTACAATTTGGAAAGGGAGAAATAAAACGCATAACTTTGCCATGGAAAAACCTGACAAACACTATCTTGGCCAGGTTATCAACACTGATTAAAAATATTAATATATATCCTTTGCATGATGTGATGAGAATGGCATTTTACCTCTGTGATCTTCTCAAAGACACCTTAACACCTGTGTAACCTGAAGAAAACAACCAACCAAGCCCAATTTGTAGGTACTGGACTAGTATTTGACTACATTTTAAAAGTTTCAAGGTCATCTAAAACAAGGAAAGTTTAAGAAATTTTCATCAGCAAGAGGAGGAACCTACAGAGATGCAATGTGGTAACCTGGATGGGATTTTGAAATAGAAAAAAGACATCAAGGGAAATGTGAATAAGGTATGCAACTTAGTTAATATTGTATGAATATCAGTTCACTGTGGTAAATGTGGCATACTAATGTAAAATGTTAATAATAGGAGATACCAGTTGTGGAGTATTAGAAAACTGTATTATCTTTGTAGTAATTCTGTAAAACTACAGTAGTTCTAAAATAAAAGTTTATTTAAAAGTACTATAAGCAGGGGCTGGGGATTTAGCTCAGCGGCGAAAGCACCTGCCTGGCAAGCGCAAAGTAGTGAGTTCGGTTCCCGGTACCGGAGAAAAACCAAAGAAAAACAAAACAAAAAAAAAGTACTATAAGCAAATAAAAGGTTACTGAAGAGCCTGGGGGAAGAAAAACACAGGTAAATAAGTCTGTTGAAATGGTACAGTAGGGTTTAACAGGAATTTCCTGAGAGCTAATTCCTAGGACTAAAGTGTCAGCAGATGAGAGATTACCAAGTGAGAATAGCACAACATCTGGTCAGTCAGATGTTTTTCCTGGCTCAATTTGTGAAGGTAGCTACGTACAAAAACACATAACAAGAATGGAAAGGAATGTTTCATATGAATTTTATAAAATACTAAGACCCAAGTGACAACTAGGTACTACTCATCTGGGTTAAAGTAATTCTATCATAAATAAAGAGGGATTCTCCACCTGTTGTTGAGACACAGTGTTGCTTTAGTTCCACCTGGTTTCCAACCCATCAGCTGCAGCAATAGGACCTGTCTGGAGTGGGGCACCCAGGGTCCATGGGAAGAAGCATTGTACTCAGGAAACAAGGAATTAACAAAGGGAAAGTGGCACCCACTTCTCAGTTTTCTGGATTTATTCTTGGGGACAGGTGTGATCTCTTTCAACTGTTTCCTAAGTGTCTGAGAGAGTACTGTTCTGCTCTTGTGGAAGTGAGGGTAGGAGCCAGGCCAACATACCTCACATACTTAGTACCTCCTGTAATCTTCTCCACAGCCCTGGAAGGCAAGTTTGATTGCCCTTTCACAGATAACAAGGCTGTCCCTTACAGCAGTGAATCTGTAGCAAACATTAGGTTGATTCCTCCATCAATAAGACCCAGAGGTAATGCAACTTTTACCTATTATTTTATATCCTGATAAGAATTTTAATTGGTTCTACTGCCTTTATAAACTCACTGGAGAGTTTTCTTGATTATATATTATTTTCCTGTTTATTTTCATTTTTATAACAAAAGTAGTCTTAGGAGACAATGGAAAAATGAACAAAGAATATAAAAAAAGACCCACAGGGGCTGGGGATTTAGCTCAGCGGCACAGCGCCTGCCTGGCAAGCGCAAGGTTGTGAGTTCGATTCCTGGTACTGGAAAAAAAAAAGAAAGACCCACAGATTACCACTGTTAATCTTTTAGTGAACATAAATTTTAGACGCCTTTTCTCTACACATATCACTAAGTTAATATCTTGTGTAGTTTCACAAAAGTGGGCTCTGCAAGTTGTATCTTTAAAATTTTTTTCAATGCATTATAAACATTTTTCTACATAATTAATGAAAATCTGTTACTGAAACTTAGAATACTGCAGTTGGGTCAAAACAGCTGCTGCTAAAAGGAAGAATTAAAAGCAAAGTTGTAGCATAAGGTTAAAGCCAAGGGATTGGCACACGCCTGCCAGGAGCACTACACATACAGAATGTCTTCAATGTCCCTTTGTGACATCCTGCAGCCACCCCTGAATTCCCATAGGCCCCTTGTATTTTTCTTTGCATCCAACACAACCCTTCTAATTTTTAATTTTTCTTGTGTTATCTTTTACCTTAGTCATATTGTCAAATTCTCTTATCATATCCTCATTGCTGACATTCATATCATATATGGCCTCTTTAATACTCATTGAGGTGTAGAGCCAGCCCCTTATTTGCTTTTCTTTTGGCTTTACTGGGTATGTCATCCTCGGCCAGGCATTTGCCTATGACCCTTGTTTACCCCTCTGGCTTTCCTGGGCTTTCAGGTTTTTCTTCCTCTTTTGAGTTTGTCTCACTCTCTGGCTGTTTCTTATCCTTTAGCATTTCCTCATCTTCTGTCCTTCCCTCATTTGCTATCATTTCCTTGACTTCTGGAGTACAAGCTTCTGGCTTTCTCTCATTGTGCTGCTGTTGTTTGTTTCCCATCTTTCCTTGGTTTTAAGGCATTCTATTATTTTTACTGCAGAGATACTCCATGCCGGGATTTCCCCTTCTGGGGGTAAGGGCGGAGGGAAGAGGAGACAAAGAGGAGACAGAGGAGACTCAGGGCACAGGGCTGCAACCTAGGTCCAGGCAGGACCTGCATCTCCCTTGCCAGGGTTCTCCTAAGCTGGCCTGGCCTCCAGTGCGGCTTGTGCCCTCCGCTCTCACCACATTCATCCTACACACTGAGGGCCAACAGTTCCCTGCAGGCCCTGTATCCTTCTCTGCTCCCTCAGCATGACAGTGTGCGCTCTGCCTGTGGTGGGGGCGGGCATTCTGGTCCCCTCATCCTGCCCCGCCCGGGCCTGGGGTTGAGGAGGGCAGTGCCTTCTGCACTCTCAACCCTCGGGGTCCTTGTGCAGGCTGCTGCCCTTCCACTGACCTGCAGGATCCTGGGCAGCTTGCTCCTTCTTTTCAGGCCCCAGAGATCACTGGCTACAACAGATGCACACACCCTCAGGCACAAAGGACACAGGGACAGAGGCTGTGCACGCAGTGGGCTCACAGGGATTTAGGTCCCTTTTCTGAATTTGGGCCCTCCTCACTGCCACATCCCTCCACAGCCCCTTCTTCCACATCCCAGATGCCATTTCTTTTCAGGTGGTGGGCACCAGACCAGGGTGGCTTTCCAAACTATGTTTGGATCTGCTTGTCCTTCTCTCCTATGCCTCCCCACATTCAAGGTCAACTTTTTCTCTACATATGGAAGCAGACCTTTTCCATTCTCTCACTATGAGGCACCTCCTAGCACACCATGTCTCACTGCAAAATGGACAGAGGGCAGAGGAGGTGCCCAGAAGCCAGGTGTAGCACTTGGGGTATCATTTTCTACCCTCTGCAACAGGCTGCATGCCCCCCTTAGCCACCATTTCCCCACTGCCATCACTATCTACATTCCAGCCAACTTCCCTGGACCCGAAGCTCACCTATAACCTCCCTCTATCACCCTCAAGCCCTGTTCCATTCTCTCGTTCTGCTGTCGGCAAGGAAGTCTCTCGCACTAATCTGAGAGAACCTGGAGCAACAGCTGGTAGCCCAACAACCAGAGCGGCTGGCTCAGAACTGCAGTGGATAGAGGCAGCTGGGGCAGCCAACTGTCAGGTCGCCTAAGCGACCCCACAGCATCAGCGTTCCCCCCCTTCTGACCCTCCCCGTGGGCCCGTTAGCGGGAATCTACTTGCCACCCACCACCTTTCTTGACAGGTACCTTCTCTGGGTCCTTTTGTCTTTTCCCTTTTGCTGAGATGTTGGTCAAAGAAAGAATTTTAATGAAAACCACAAAGGCTGTTTGTTTTTTAATAGTTTGGGTGGTATGAAGGAGGAGTCTTGACTTTTGAATTTCCCTGGAAGAACAAAAAACATAAACCCCTGGTCAACTGAATTGTATAAATGTGAACTTAATTATTATATGGAGAATGTAATATTGCACTTTAGAAAAAATATGAATTTTACACCAAAATATTGAAAAATTCCCTTCACCCTGCCATGTACAAAATGAATAAAACATGAAATTATATTTAAAGCTAATAAAAGAATGATTAATTTATCTTAAATGTGAAACAACATACAAAGGATAATGACCAGACAATGTATGACTAGAACTGAGACCTACAGCCTTTGCAGCAAGCTGCCCAGGCAAACAACAGTTTTTGTAGCAATATTCAGGATTTAAAGATTGATCAACTTGCTAGCCTTCCTAGTTTTTGCCCATGACCAACAAGAAAAAGTCAGTTACCCCTAAACAATGACTAGGATGTCCTGTGACATTAGTCTTCCTCCAACTTCCCCATGCCAACAAACATCAGTCAGCTCATACCTCAAGTCTTCTGTTTTCATCCTCCAAAATACAGCTTTCCCACTCCCCTTCCCGCCCTTGAGTCTGTGGCAAACACTTGTGATGGTAGCTGACATCCTTGGTATACTGTAAAAAGCTGCACATACATGCCCTGTTTGTTTCTATGTGGGGAGTTTCCCTTTATCTCCACATAAGCTTTTGGTATATAAGGCTTTTAAATATATAATAACAAAGAAAAGAACAACTCAAGAGAGTTGATTACGTGAAAATTTGTAACAGAGTTTTTGAGGAAAAGAGGACCCATACACTCTCCCCTATTCTTGTTGAGTATATTAGCAAAGTGTTTTGGAAGGTCAACTTTGTAAATTGTTGAAAGAAAATATTAAACTTTTTGGTCTAGTAATTAAACTTCTAATATTGATCTATGGATATACAAGTGTTAAAAATAATATTGTTCAAAATGTTTTATTTATTTATTATTATTATTTTTTTTTGGTTTTTCTCCGGTACCGCGAACCGAACTCACAACTTTGCGCTTGCCAGGCAGGCGCTTTGCCGCTGAGCTAAATCCCCAGCCCCTCATGCCTGTATTTGTTTATCTGAGTAACCAATTTGAACATATCAATATGTAATACAGCCACCATTGTTAATTTCCGATCACATTATCTGAAAATATGTATTGCTTGTGTTGTTTTTGTGTTATTTTGTAAATGTATGTGTGTCTGTTGATATGTTTTCTTTCTTTTATCTTTACAATAAAAAATAAAGACATATTATTGCAGTGATCCTTGCATAACCATATGAATAGCAGCACAATTCACAATGGCTAAATCTTGGAAGTGGCCTATATGTCAATCAGTAGATTAATGGATTAAGGAAATGTATTTATACGCAATTGAGCACTACTCTGCTATAAAGAATGATAAACTTGAGTCATTTATAGGTGAATAGATGCACACTGAGACCATAATATTAAGTGAAATAAATAAGCCACACAAAGCTTAGATATCATATGTTTTTTTCTTATATGAGAAACCCAAAATATATGTAAAGAACAAAATAAAGTATAGATTATAGGAAGTAGGGAGATATCTTTTGAAAATGGGAAGAAGATCAAGCAACGGTAAGAGAAAGGAGGGAGAAGAGGAAAATGGGATAAAAAAATAATTAAGATGTGTTATGTACATTTACCGGTTCCCTACAAGAAAGGTGATAATTAAGCACTACAAGCATAAACTAATAAAAATATGATATTTCAAGCAAAGTCCTTCTTGCAAAACCAAATATACTGATTTCCCAGGAAAAATGAAGACAAGTTCTAATGGAACCTGCACAGATCATTATATTTCCATGGAAAATAAGAGTACTCAATTCAAATTTGTAAATCCTAGAGTGGGTGGGAAGGCAATGGGGAAAAGTTATTATTTGCAAAACTTTCATTTCAGTTTATAACTGTCAATCTAATAAATTGTTATTGGTGCAAGAGTGTATAATAAAGATAGCGCTCTATTACATATCGAAAACATAAAAGATTAAACCATATAGTGATTAAACAAACAAAAGCTACTATATAGTAACTCTTATCAGGGTATTCAGTCCTATGTAATTAAGTCTTGTTCTACCGGATTTGGGGTTAGTAATCTTATAAGCCCATCTGCTTCTTAAGTAGAAAGAATCCTGGAAATCCTGTTTATTGGCATGGTTTTAAGAAGCAATGAGTTCAGAAGTCACTGCCCATGGATATATTTTATTAAAAACACCAGGTAGCCTAGTCATTTTGGGGGAAGTAGCTCCTTTCCAGCAGCCTACCAATTCTGCATTTATTGAAGTAGACCATGCAGGTAACCCTTAAATCACTGCCACCAAACTCCTGAAAGAATGCCTGTTGGTCCTCCTAGAGCACAAGGAATTGGCAGCCCTCTCTGAAGCTGTTACCACATCACTTCTCACCTGAACCACTCATAATAGTTTCGTATTGCTTCCCGGCTTCCAATGAGGTGTGAGCTTCTCTGTTTCACTCCTTTGGAGTTTAGCTGCAGTCTGTAAAACTATTTAGCTGCAGAAAAATCTTGGCCCATCAAAAACAACATGTCCTATCATCCATATTGCTGTCATTTGGCCTCTTTTGCTTTGCCTTATGCAAGGGACAAGAAAAACTATTACCTTTAGCTATTGATGCTTTTTAATGTCTATGCAAGTAACAAACTCTCTGAATCTAAAAAGGCTTTCTTTAAAGTCTGAATCAGCCACATTGCTTTTGTATTAACGTCTGATTTCATGGGTCTCAGAGATAGCCCTTTCTTTCTCTTTTTTCTTTTTTCTTTCCCCTGTCCTTCCTTCCTTCCCCTTTCCCTCCCTCCCTCCCTTTCTCCTGCTTTGCCTTCCCTTCCCTTTTTCCTGCCTTCCTTCCTTCATGCCTGCCTTTTTGTCTTTTTTTGTGATGGTACTGGAGATTGAACCTAAGGCTTTCTCACTGAGTAATGTCCCCAGGGCTTTTTAGTTTTTAATTTTGATGCAAAGTTTTACTACATCATTAAGTTGCCCAGGCCAGGCTTGAACTCAAGAGCCCCCTTCCTCAGCCTCCCAGAATGTCAGGATTACAGATACGTATCAACGTTCCAGGCTCAGTGCTCCTTTCTTGAAGACACAAACTCTGGCCTGGAGATGATCACAGAACCTTCAGGCAAGCATCAGAATAGAACAGAAACTATTCGTAGATTACAAAGGCTAGAAATGGTTGAAATTAATCTATTGATGTTAGTTTTCTTTTTTTAGATTTTTTTAATTTTAAAGAGAATAAAAAAAATTAACAAAATAACAACAACATAGACAAAACAAAACAAAGCAAGAACAATAAAAATGATAAAGGGTTTCAAAACAAATTGATAGGAATTAACAGTGGTTGTTATATTACATATTGTTATCTTCAGTGAAGTTGCTCAGATTACCAGATGTAAGAATGCAAGATTGATCAAACCATTAAAGAGAATAAAAAATAATTTAAAACAATTAGAAGTGATACAGAGCTTCACTAAATAAAATGGTAGGATATTGTGAAAGGGAAAGACATTGCTCAAAGGGAAGGAACAACTGGGATGAGGGGAAGGAGAAAAAGAAAGAAAGAAGAGAAAATATATAAGGATAGCTGGGATAATTGTACTGCTGATATCTAATAGTTTATTGAAAGAAACAGTTAATGCTTAAATTTTTTTGACCAGTTTTGCATGCTTATATCTGGTAATCTGAACAACTAATTTGATGATAGTTTTCTAAAGTGAAATTACTGACATCTCTATAATAAGAATGTAACTGACCAGAAATTTGTATGCTTTCTAGCAACAAAGGTAACAGACAAAATGTAGGTATAATTATTATGTCTATACTTTGTAACAGTGGATATTATATCTGATTTACAAAATAATCTGAACGTGTTCTTTGGAGGCAGGGTCTAGCTTTGTAGTTCAGGCTGGTCTTGGACTCAGTGTATAACCCAGAGGCTGGCCTCAAACTCATGGCAATTCTCCTGCCCCAGCCTCTTGAGTGCTGGAGTTACAGGCATGTCCCACCACACCCTGTAGATGAACATAATTTTTATAAAGAAGATATCTTGAGATATAACAATCCAGGAACATAACTTACCATGAGTATATTGGGTATTCAGTAGTAACATATACCAAGAGAATATCAAATGAATATCATCTATATTTTAGTAAAACTTTGTAGGAAAGTCTTCAAAAATACATGTACACAGATTTAACTAGGTGTTATTGTATAACACGAAACTTTCACTTACATATTTTGTTTCTGAGATTCATCTATATTTTAATTGTTTTAGCAATAGTTCATTTATTTTTCCTGGTATATTGCATTTCACTATATGGTTTACTATGATTTAGGTGTCCAGAAAGATCTATTGATGAAAATTTCAGTTGTTTTCAGATTTGTGCTATTGAAAGAAAGTGATACAGAGGCTTTTCTTACACAGATCTTCTTATGCACATCTGTTAGGTGTTCTGCATAAATACACACAGGTTCTTTAGAAATATTATCAGATTGGCTTAGTCTGATAGATCAGATTAAAATCCTCTCCCAAGGCACTGTACCAGGTAACAGTCCAATCAGTTCTCATCTAAAGCAGTGGCTGAATGCACAGTTCCAAAAGCAGTCATTTGAGTCGAGCACAATGTGACTATGATAGCATCTCTTTCTCTTAGGTATGTGGCTCAGTAACACATAATTGACCTCCCTGTGCCTTGCTCTTATCTGTAAAAGGAAATTCTGATACCAAGTAGAATATATTGAACATATAGACAGACAACATATGTTTCTTTCCTTCCCATTCCATCTTTCCCTTTAGAAGAGATTTTATTTTAGTCTTAAGATCATCACTGTTTCTTAGAAAGCATTTTCTTTCCTTTTTTAATTTTAAAGAGAAAAGAAAACTATAAAATAACAGAAACAAAGACAAAAAACAGAACAGCACAAAAACTATAAAAGCAATACAGAATTTCAAAACAAGATGGTAGGAAATCAACAGTGGTTGTTGTGTTGTTAACTTCAAAGCAGTTGCTCAGATTACCAGATATAAGTATGCAAGATTGATCAAACAATTAAACGTTAACTGTTCGTTTCAATAAACCAATAGAAATTAGTAGTACAATTATCTTAGTTATGTTGTGTGTGTGTGTGTGTGTGTGTATATATATATATATATATTTCCCTTCTTTCTTTTCTCCTTTCCCTCATCCCAGTTCTTTCCTATTGAGCAGTTTCTTTCCCTTTCACAATATCTACTGTAGCTTTCAGTTTTATTTACTTTTTCAGATTCTTAAACTAGGGCGACAATATGGTGTTTACACATGCAGGTTGGATTTATTTCACTTATGAGTGTGGTCTCTAGTGGTGTCCATTTACCTATAAAAGCCTTGAATTTATCTTTCTTTATAGCTGAGTAATACTCCATTCTATAAAAATACCATATTTTTCTCATCTACTCCTCAGTTGATTGGCATTTGGGTTGTTTCCATGTTTTTGCTATGACAAATTATGCTGCTATAAACATGGGTGTACATATATTGCTATGCTATGATATTTTCAGTTATTCTGGGAAAATATCCAGAAGGGGAATGGCTGGGTTAAACAGGACCTCTAATCCTAATTTTTTGGGTAATCTTCAGATTGATTTCCAAAGTGGTTCCACCAGTCTACATTGCCACCTACAGTGGAGCAAGGTTTCTTTTTCCCCACAGCCCCTCCAGCATTTGTTGGTGGTTGATTTCTTGATGGTAGCCATTCTTGCTGGGGTGAGATGAAATCTCAGTGTTCTTTTCATTTGCATTTCTTGAAGGACCAATGATTTTGAACATTTTTTCATGTATTTATTTGCCATTTGTATTTCTTCATCTAAGAAGTGTGTATTCATTGAGTGTTTGAATTTG
>NW_004955548.1:585316-592720 GCF_000276665.1 Chinchilla lanigera | reverse complement strand
AGTTTGGGTTTTGTTCATGAAGACTGTGCCTACCCCTATGTCTTCAAGATTTTTACCTACGTTCTCTTCCAGTAGATTTAAGGTTTCCAATTTAATAGTTAAATCTTTGATCATTCTGAGTTGAGTTTAGTGCATGGTGATAGACATGAGTCTAGTTTTAGTCTTCAGCACATAGAGAGACAGTTTATCCAGCACCATTTTTTAAAGAGGCTATCTTTCTTCCAGTGAATATGTTTGGCCCTTTGTCACAGATAAGGTGGCTGAGTGTGTTTGTAGTTGTGTCCACATCTTCTGATCTGTTCTACTGGTCCTCAGGTCTATTTTTCTTGCAAGTACCATGCTGACTTTATCACGGTAGCTTTGTAGTATAATTTCAAATCAGGGATTGTGATGCCTCTTGACTTGTCTTCATTGCCCAGGAGTGCCTTTGTTAGTTTATGTCTCTTCTGGTTCCAGATGAATTTGAGGAGTATTTCCTCTAATTCTGTGAGGTATGCTAATGGTATTTTGATCAGGATTGCATTAAATCTGTGTAACAATTTTGGGAGTATGGCCATTTTCACTGTGTTGGTTCTTCTTTATCCATGAGCAAGGGATATCTTTCCATTTTCTGATATACTTTTCAATCTCCTTTTTCAGAATACTGTAATTTTCTATATATAAATTCTTCTCCCTAAGCTACAAAAATGGATTATACCAGGGAACTAGCTCATTGGGAGTATGGTTCCTGCACTGAGTATCCACTATTTTTTTTTTTGTCTTTCTCAGACAGGGTCTTGCTGTGCAGTTCAGGCTGGTCTTGAGCTCACTTTGTAGCCCAGGCTGGCCTTGAACTCACAAGGATCCTCCTGCCTCAGCCTCCCAAGTGCTGGGATTACAGGCGTACACCCCTACCCACTATATTTTAGGCACTTTGCTGTCTGCTTTATTTGTATTTTTTCCTCATTGTCAAGCACTTTTATTCAAGGAGACATTATGGAACAAAGGCAGTGTCCTGGAGAACACCGTTAAGAATCTAATTTACATTGATAGGGGAACAGAAAACCCTTCTGATAAGTTACATTTAGTGGTAAGTGGCAAGGAGAGAAATCTAGGGTGTCAGAGACTCTCAGGTAAGGCACACAAAATGTTCAAAGGCCCTGTGGTGGAAAGTAGCTTGGCCCATGTTGGATGGTCAGAGGTGGGTGTAACACAGTGATTTGGAGAGAAAGGGTGGCTTCAGATTAGGGTAGTAAAGATGGCAGGGTCCAGAGCATTGAGATTCTTGCAGGCTAAGGTTTGGAATTTGTGTTTTACCTCCCAAATCCTGGTAACGCACTGGAGAGCTTGTAAACAGGAGTGATCTCATTTGCCTTTGGCAGCCTGTAAAGTGTTGGACTCTGAGGGTGTAAATTCTACCACACTCACAGTTGAGCAGATAAGAGTTCCTTTGTGAAATGACCTTGTGGATGAAGCCTCTGCTGCTGAAGCAACAGAACATTAGATCACTAGATTTTCACTATGGAAACTTAACATTACTTCGGTAATGGTGGTGATAAGAACATGTGACAGGATTAGAGTTTGGTTGATGAGACTGTCCAGACTTTTCTACTTATGTGAATATATTACCCAAGCTGAAGAAAGATAAGTAATCCATTATGGAGTTCAGGCCAAACTATTAGCCCCACTGAAGGAGGACAAAGATCACCGAGACACATGGTCCACTTCACTTGAATAGGTCTAAAACAAGCTGATACACTTAGAAATTCTGTTTGTGAAAAAAAATGTCGATATTAACCCATGATCATGCACAGACACTTCATATCTTTTTCATCTCTGAATCTTATCTTTCTATCATCTATTTTTCTATTTGGAAGTGTTATATCCTCTAGGTTAATTGGCTGAACTACTTTAAAATGCCATTAATTGTATTACTTTTAAACTAATTATATCATTATTTTTGAAGTGAGTTTTTTTCCTTTTTTGTAGTGGTGGGAACTGAACCTTGTGTATGGTAGGAGATTGCTCTAGAACTTAGCTCACCCCCAGTCCAGAAATAAGTTTCTTGTAGATAGCATACAAAAAACCATTTTTGTTATTAGTATAATAAGTTTGTGATACATAATAATTACATTCATTTTAGGGAGTTGGTACATATACATATAGTATTTTTAACCCTTTTACCCCACCCTCTTCCTTATATTCCCTTCCCATCTCTGCAAAGTCTACCTCTCTGCTTTCTGCTATCCCTTTTTTAATTTGATCTTTAAAATTATTTATACTTTGGGTTTCTCATATAAGAGAAACCATGTGATATTTAACCTTCTGTATCTCATTTATTTTATTTAGCAATATGGTCTCAAGAGCCATTCATTTTTCCTGAAAGTAACTCAAATTTATCCTTCTTTATAGCTGAGTAGTATTGCATGGTGTATATATACCATATTTTCATCATTCATCTTTCTATTGATTGGATATATATTTAGCCTCCTTTTCAAAAATCAGATGGCCAAAAAATCAGATGGCCAATGGCATATAGAGTTCCTTCTGCATTGTTAATTCTATTCCATTAGTTAACATGTTCCATTTTTTTCCAGTACTGTGCTGCTTTTATTGAGATGGGTTTATAGCAACACTTAAAGTCCAGGATTATCATCTGCTTTCCAGTTTTTGCTCAGGATTGTTTTGTCTACTCTGACTAACTTCTGATTCCATATACACATTAGATCAAATAACTATTGTCCATGTAACAGAAATGAAAGGGGGATGTGAAACATCAGGAAGAAAGATCATATGAAGGACACAGATTGGAGTGATGCTGTCACAAACCAAGGAAAGCAGGAGCCACCAGAAGTTGGCAGAGGGAAAGAACAATTCTCCTGTCTAAATCTTCAGAGGGAGAGAAACTACATCAACACACTGATGTTCGATTTCCATTTTCTAAAACTGTGAGAGAATAAATTTCTGTTGTCATTTGCTGAGGTTTGTGGGAATTTGTTATGGCAGCACTAGGAAAGTAATATACTAACAAATAACATATCTCACATGTCTCTGGTTGTGTATAAATATGAGTGTATATCTTATTGTATCATGAATGTAAGGAAAGTATTATCAATGGTGTATGCAAAACACATTTAAAATTGAATAATATTTTAATGTATCAAGTGAATTTAAATGTTTTGAGCCATTTATGCTCATAACACACAAGTTATGTGGTATGGCTAATTTCCATGTTATAAATGAATAACTGAGGGACAGAGAATAAATAAGGACTTCGCCCAGGGTTTCACAGTTACGGAATACAACAGTCTGGATTAGTACCCAGTAAATCATGCACTAGATCCTTGGAAACTGTTAACAATTTGTTCCAAGAGGAAGATGCAGTCTGTGTGGATATGCACATTGCCTGAGGTCATTAAAAGTAATACTCATATGTCTTAGTTACTTTTCTTGTTCCTGGGACAAAATACCCAATACCCAAAGTTAAAGGAGAAAAGATTTATTTCGCTCACAGTTTGTAGAGGTTTCAGTCCATAATTAGCTGGCTCCAAGGCAAGGTGCAATTTCAGAGGAGAAACAGTTCGTGGCAGGCAGAATATAGTAAAGTAACAAGGGATGACCACACAGCTCTTTGTATTCCTTATATTTTATCCAGGCTACTTAGGGCGGGTAGCATTCACTCCCTTAGTCCTGGTGTCCTTGATCCTAGCATTCCACCATGAATCAGTCCCAACATCACCCCATCTAGATCCAGCCACCTCTGAAAAAGCCCCATCTATGATTGCATGAGGCTTTAGGGGGAAATCTACACAAAAGCCATAACATCATACATTATTATGTTTGTAGAAAAACTGAGAAAATGAGGAATGTTAACAGAGAATACAGAAACCTCTCTTTGGAACTTTGAATTTGAGTGGTAGGGAGGAGAGGGCAGAGTGGGGAGACAAAGGGAGAAATCTTGTGGCTGAATAGATGATGAGGGAGGGCAAGGAGAGATTTTTAAAATTTTATTTCTTTCATTGGTACATATTTTCAGTACAAAATGTTTACATTTCTAATACGGAATTACATTTCTAATACATACCAGTTGCTTTCTCTCCCTTCACTTCCTATCCCTTTCCCTCCATCTCTTTTTTATTTATTTATTTTTTTGTCTTTTTGAGACAGGGTCTCTTTACGCAGTTCAGGCTGACCTTGAGCTCATTTTGTAGCCCAGGCTGGCCATGAACTCACAACCATCCTCCTGCCTCGAACTCACAACCATCCTCCTGCCTCGGGCTCCCGAGTGCTGGGATGACAGGCGTGCACTACCTCACCCGGCTCCCTCCATCTCTTGATCTCATTCCCATTTGAGAAAGATCTTCCTACTCCCTATAATCTCTTTTATTTTGTTGTTCATTTATAATTTGTGTTTCTCATCTAAGAGAAGCTGGGCATAATTTAAGCTTATGTGTCTTATTTATTTCACTTAATATTATGCTCTCAAGGTACATTCATTTCTTATAAATGACAGAGTAATTTTCCACTGTGCATAAGCACCACATTTTCTTCATCTATTCATCTGTTGATGGATATATAGGCTATTTCCAATATCTAGCTTTTATGAATTGTGCTGCTACAGAAATGGCCATGCATGTACCACTGTAATATGTTGTATTTAACTCTTTCATGAAGATACCTATATAAGAAATAGCTGGGTCAAACAGAATTTCTATTTTTAGTTCTTTAAGGAATTTCCTTAGTGTTTGTACTAGTTTACATTCCCACCAACAGTGCTGAAGGGTCCTCCCTTACTGCGGCCTCACCAGCACTTGTTATTACTTGATTTCTTGAGGATGGCCATTCTTTCTGGGGCAAGGTGGAATCTCAGTATCTATTTATTTTTGAGACAGGGTTTGTTTATGCAGTTAAGGCTGGTTTGGAACTCACTATGTAGCCCAGGTTGGCATCAAACTTGTAGCCATCTTCCTGCCTCAGCCTTCTAAGTGCTAGGATTGCAAGCATGTGCTAGCACGCCTGGCTCGGCATTGTTTTAACTTGCATTTCTCTACTGGCCAGCGATGGTCAGCATTTCTTCATGTATTTATTGGCCATTTGTACTTCTCTGAGAAGTGTCTATTCATTTCACTTGCTAATTTTCTATTAGGTTTTTATTTGCAGGGTCTAAGTTTTAAAAATCTGTGCTGTTCCATTTGAACAGGTTTGAAAGTTAATGTGAAGTGGCCTTCTCAGATTTAAACCTTGAGGTTGCACATCTATTAATTTCCCTCCTAACCCTCTTATTTCCACTTAAGAACTCATGAGACAGGGGTACAAATTGTGAGCTCAACACATGTTTAGCTATTAGTGAATGAAAGAATATATGACTATGTGGAAGAAATGGTAGTAATTTGATTTTTTGTCTTAGGGAGGAGACTGGCAGTTGGACTGCTTCTGTGATGTGGCTGCCTGATGATACGTGAACTGAGGACCTTGCGTTCATGACAGTGGGATGGGTTTAGAATTTTTCTATACATATATTAACATGCTGAGCAGTCCAGAAACAGCCATTAGTCAAACACCACACCTTGCTTTTCTGCTGTGATCTGTGCCTGAGCCCTAGGTGAGTCCATAGGCACACATATCTTCTCAGTGTGTGGAACTGGATGTGGGTCTGCTCAGAAGCGTGATGTGCAAACTGCTGTTACCTGATTATGAAAGACCAGAAGGGTGAAAAGAACTTTCTGCCTCTCAAACTTTAAACACTAGGCATATCAGAGACATTCACTTCCTTTGTCTAGATCTCCATGCTCTGTGTAGGACAACGAGAAATGGTTTTTCACCTGGCTTCCTTAGTGCTTACACTTAGCCCCTATTGCTACTTAAAGGGCCACTGAATTCACACTTCATGCCATATCCTCAGAGCAGATTTTGTTATTTACCCCTTGCGACTGCTCTGCAAGCATGTATATAAGATCAGTCTCATTTCACAGATGATCAAGCTTAGACTACGAGAGCCTAAGTCATTTCTTGGTAAGTGGCAAGATTTGAAAGGTCCATATTGGTCCCTTTTCCTGCTGTTGGGACAAAATACCTGCTGTATAGGACTTCAAGGAGGAAATTATTCATTTGGCTAATGATTTCGGTCCATTTTTGGCTGGCTCTAAGGCAGAAACATCATGATAGAAGGGCATGGTGGACCAAACCTGCTTGTTTTTTGCTAGCCTGGAAGCAATGCATAGCAGCAGGGCACTAGAGAGGAAGGGGTGAAGTAGCAGATAGCCCCCAAAGTCATGTCCCCATACACCACACAGACACAACCAGAGATTTATTGCTTTTCTAATCTCTTAGGTATCTCTTAATCCAGTTGAGTTAGCAATCAAGATTAACCACAACGTGGTTCAATCCTGAACTTTTCCTAGAATACCCTGAGTATTAGGGACCAGAGCAGTGGGCCACATTCTCTGCTAGGTGTACAGACTACAGTGAAAAGAAAGAGTAAGAGACAAAATGGCCGTGCAGCTGGGAACTGGGATGACTGTTTGTTTATGGGGAACAAAAGGCAGAGAGGCAGCCAGGACATTGGTATTTACTGACAGGAAAATGGTGAGGGGATTATTGGATGACTCAGAGGGCAGTGGTGGTGTTACGCTAATGAGCGTCTTTATCTTGATGAGGACGGTGGGGAAAGATGGCAGGTCACCAGGTAGTTTGTCCTTTCCCGGAAGTGAAAGGCTTTTCTTATTACTACTTGTTCTCAAGGAACAAGGATGTTTTCAGCTGATATAATCTTGCCCTGAGGTGTCACAGCATCACTGGACCATTGAGACCTCAACTGTGACAGGAGGCACACAGAGTTATGTTTCCGCATACCACAGCCTCAGTCACAGCCTAATCACAATTTAATTATGAAATGATTTCCCCCCAAAATTATACAGAATGATACTCTACACCTGAGGATTCATGAGCCATTTTATGTCAGTTCTGACAGGATATCTAACATTTTAGATATCTCAGACAATGATGGATGTGGGGTGATTTCTTCTGTTAGTTCAGTAATTCTAGAAAACTCTGGTACCTTGGAGCCAAGCTCCCAACCTGTCTGTCCTTTCTGAGCCCCCCTGTCGGAAGAAGCACTTAGTGACAATCTTTACTCTGGACACCAGATGAAATGAACTTCCCTTTTTCTTTTTCTTTTTCCTTTTGTAATGCAAAGGAATATATTTTGCAAAGAAAAATGTAATGAAATGATTTGTTTACTATGATTCCATTCTTGTTTGAAAAATTCACATATATATCAAAACAATTCAATTTACTGATGACCCTAAGACATTCACTGACATATCTCTCCTCCTGTGTGTGAACTGAGGTGTCCATATGGAGTGGTCTCTTCCAGACAGGGCATTCACCCTCCAGTACCCCATCTCTGCAAGGCTTCCCAGACCT
>NW_004955548.1:577352-585186 GCF_000276665.1 Chinchilla lanigera | reverse complement strand
TTTTTTAAGGTATTATTTTACATATAACAATTTTTTTTGAAAAAAATAGAATCATTTTGTGTAAGCCGTTTTAAGGTTTTTTTCTTCTCATTTTTCTGCTCATTATATATAGGCCTATGCATTTGTAGAGAGGGTTAATAGTGGTGGCACACTGGTGCCACCTTGTGACAATAGTTTGAACTGCAGGTTGAATCCGCAGAGCAGGAAGGTCGAAGGAGGGGCTGAGACCCAAGCCCATCAGAGAGATTTCTGGAAGTCTGTGTGGAAAGTGGGGCAATTCCATCATACAAGGGCACGATGGCTTCCAGAAAGATAGTGCAGCTTATCATTTGAAAATAAGGCTTTATGTAGGTAAAAATATTTCTTATATTTATACTTGAAAATCTAGATAAATAGCTAGAAACATAGGAGCAAAAATGCATCTAGGCTACTTGTGATCCTTTTAACCTGCATTTACTTTTATTGTGGCCATATTTCCTCGCAAACACATTTTTAATAACATTTTGTATTTCACCACATCATAATTCCAGTTGTTCATTTATTTATTTATTTATTTTTAGTTGTTTTTAATTTTACATCAAATGGTTGTTACATCACATGGATGCCGCCAAGTTTATTTTTCCTGTATGCCTGGGATAACACTTTCGTTCCTTTACCGTGTTCAGTTATGGACTGTAGTGTCCTACTTTTGACTGTCTATGTGCCGATATAGTTATAAACATCGCAATAAGTTTCTCAAGATATTCTTTTAAAACCATAAAATCTGAACTATTTTACATTCACACAGTGCATTCAAAATAATACTACTAATGTATATTCTTAACATAATATGAAAATGTCTATTTCACCACACTTTGGAAATAGTGCAAATCACTGCCAATATGATAGATAACATCCTTTCATTATTTTCATCATAATTTATTTTTACTGTCTGTTAGAATTCCATTTTATGCGTGTGACAAAATCAATTTTTATAGCTCCATTTTCTTTGGAATGTTTCCTACTACTGACCTTCCGTGGAGCACATGTTTGTGTACACTGCTAAAGGGCACCGTTTAAGGCAGCGTTCACATGGCTGTTTGCAAGGTGAGATGAATATGTCCCTTTGAACAGAGCAAAATAACTTGGAAGAACTCTAGTAATAGCAGAAACTGGTTAAAATGGAGTGCATGTGTGTGTGTGTGTGTGTGTGTGTGTGTGTGTGTGTACACGCTGACAACCACATTTCTCTCTGCTTCCTTGTGCTTCTCTGTAGCTTTGCAGCCATTTTGACCTCTCTTCTTAAATTCAGGCCCAGAAAAGAAGAGAGTTCTTAGGATGACAGTCCTCACAACCTGAGCCTTATCAATGTCCCTCACTTTGTCCTCAATATAGACTTGTACAAGAAAAGTTGTTAGTGCAAGAGGTGTGCAAGTATGTAGCTCTTTGACAAGTACTTCAATTCCAGTTTAGTCTGCCTAATATTGAAGCATGTGGAAAAATCTGAAGAAGCATGAAGAAAGTAGTAACACTGATTTCGTGCAACAGAGAACAGGCTTGGACTCTATTGTGGACCTATTCTTAAGTCACTAACACAGTTGGAAGCTATGAAAGTGATCAGACGTAAATTAGATTTTCCTTATAAGGGCGAGCTAAGGTTGTGTGTGGGGGAGGGGAAGACAGTGACTGACTGAAAGAACACAGGACACGAAGTCAGCAGGACTGAGATGCGGCCACAGTTTTTTAGACATTCATGTTTATTAACACATGCACGTAAACTATCTAAGAACCAGGGCCTGAGGGTGTAGCTCAGTGACAAAGCACATGGTTCGCATGTGTAAGGGCCTGTGTTTGATTCTTACTATGAAAGTAAGAGGGAAAAAAGACCTACATAGTTGTTTTTTTTTTTGTCTTTTTGAGACAGGGTCTCACTATGCAGTTCAGGCTGACCTTGGCTCACTTTGTATCCCAGGCTGGTCTCGAACTTGCAACAATCCTCCTGCCTCAGCCTCCTGAGTGCTGGCATTACAGGCATGCACCACCATGTCCGGCTATGACCTATATTTTTAGACAAATATTTTGGAATACAACTTAAAAACAACTAGATTGGCATATTTTGACGGTGATTTCTGATAAATATATGAAGGATATGCAACCATCACTCTGAGTTTTAGATGTTTCTGTTCCCTAAAACCTCCCATGTGCTTCAGTACAGTTAAAACTTCCCCCCACCCTTAGCTCCAACAGATATGCCTTGTGTGCAGGAGGGAAGCATGCTTCTTTTGAAATCCTAAAGGGGAAATGGATTCCTCAAATATGTCTGCTGAACAGAGATTTCCCCAGGCATGTGTCAGACCCAAACAAGTAAATCTGAAACATTCTTGCCCTCTGGTTAAGTCTTTTCACTCTCTTAGCCCGGCTGGAAGTGTATAGATCTATTGTATATGAGGATCTTTTCTGTGTGGTAGAATATGGGAAGGCAAATAGACGCACCTGGAGACAGGTCTTGGTGGCTGATTCCACATCCATGTTGTGGACTCTGGTTTCTCTGTTTCCCGAACTTGTTCTCACGTTTTCTGCCCCCAACAGCACCAGAGATTCCTGCTTTCTTCCTATGTTCCCTACTGCCACTAAAGGCTGGGAAGAGTGAGTGAGGAATGGGCCAATGACAGGAGAGAGGCCGAAGTACCCCTGAAAGACCTTCTGTCCTCTGTTGTTTTTTCCCTGGAGGAACTGGAGAGAAGGAAGAAAATCATCATCGTTTTTCCTCTTGGTCAAGGTGCTGCCATGTTAGCAATTTCTCTCTGTGAATAACCTAATGGACTAACCAGTCCCGTGACCCCACAGCTGGATGCCATGCATGGTCCAGAGGACTTCAACTGTCCACCATGATCTTTTTCAACATGAGGGGCTGCTGAATGAGTACCCAGAAGGTATAATATTCGGAAATGTGAAAACGATCATTTTCCAAATGGCATGGGACTGGTTATGTTGTGACAGCAAGAGTTGAAATCTCATTCATCCTGCCACTTACCTGAAGAGGGTCTTAGTCTCAGTGGGGCTGAATGTGATCACCTGTGAAATAGCACTTGCCATCTCTTCTTCATTGCTGTCTGAGGATAAATGAGAAAAAGTGTAACATGCCCATGGGCTATAGTAGGGAGGATGTTAAAACACAGTGGTGACTTCAATGCCTCTTGCATCCCAGGAGGAGGTGACACTGTTCTACACCCAAGAGCATTGATGTGCAGAAAGCCTGTGGACACAGAGTAGTGAACGCTGAAATGTGTCTCAGCACTTGTGAGTTCTGGTTCAGTGGTGAGGTGTGGCAGGAGTTACTCAGGGGGTTGGGGAATGGGTAACAAGCATAGCATCATTTTCTATTACTGCTTTGCTTTCCTGTCCCCTTAGCTTAAAATCTAATGTGACACTGAAGCAGAGGTTTCCCATTGATTCTGAGGTAGAAGAGATAGTATGGAGTAACACAAAATGTATGTTAGATAAAGGCCTGGACATATCCCTGACTGCAGAAACTTGGGTGAGTCATTTATATTGGCCTCACCCTAGAACAATGCTTTAAAGTAATGGCCTGAGTTTTGAAGGAAGAAAACTATTTAAATCTGGACACCACTGATGAAGTGTGAGTGATTTTTGTTTGTTTTCTTTACCTGGATCTGTGTTAGGCACAATTCTAAGTAGACATCCAATGGCATGTTTAGTTCTAAAATGATGTCTAGTGGCACTCACAGTTTTGTAACCCTCTCCCCTGTGAGGGTAGGGAGAGCCTATGAATATGAGATATCACATCCATAGTTATATTCTCTTATATAGCAAAAGAGAGACTATCTGTGTAGGGTTGACCCAACAAGTCAAACCCTTTAAAAGCACATATTTATCAGCAGCTGGTCAGTCTCCCAATTTTATGGATGAGTGTATGGCAAAGGATAAAAGACAATAGACAATGTAATATGGTATACAAGGGTCCAGGAAGGTCAGAGCTCTTGTAGCTAAGACCTTGATTTCTTCACACTGCCAGTATTCATTGGAAATATCATATGGGGGACATGCAGCAAAGTGCAGGGAATAGCTGAGGCAAAAGGCACAATAGTGAGCAAGGCCTTGTGGAAATGGATCAAAGACAATCCAAGCAGTAAATCTTTGCTCAATGAGGGAACTGTTTGATCTCTAATCTTGGCAATGGTTGCTTTGGAACTCTGAGTGGATTTAGTGCTTCAGCTGCAGTGTTATCTTGCCTTCTGAGATGTCACAGTGTCACAGACCACTACGAACCTTTACCATGACTGTTGGCATATAGAGTTCTGTTAATGCATGCCAGCCACTGGCTCATCAGATAAGTCCCTACTGCCTGGGACAGACTCAGAAGTTAATATAGAAAGCCAACTGGTTAATTTTAAAGCCTTCTCAGTGCTACCTCTAAGTGGTCTCTGTCAAAGTTTTCTCTGGCTGTTCAGAGGAGAGTAGTAAGTCAGAGACTTAAAGCACCAGCAACATTAAACACACCATCGCTGGCTGGAAGATGAAGGAGATCATGCACCTGGGAACTGGACTAAGTCCAGAGGAGCCGAGAGCTGATAACCATCAAGGGAACAGGACCTTCAGTGAATAGTCATGAGGAAACAGGAAGAACATACCACCAATAAGATTATTCTTGGAGGTGCATACCCCTCCAGTGACTCCAGAAGTGACCTCAGCTGAGCCTATACTGACACTTTAATTCCAGCCTTGTGAGACTCTGAGCAGAGAATAAGTCATTCCCTGCCAGATTACTGACATGGAGACCTCTGAGCTAATGAATGGGTGTTGTCTTAATTACTTTTCTCTCACTGCTGAGACAAAATACTTGACACCCAAAGTTAAAAGGGGAAAGGTTTATTTAGCTCACAGTTTGTAGAGGTTTCACTCCATAATTGGCTAGATCCAAAGCAGGTTGTGCATGGCTGAGGGGCAACAGTTTACGGCAGCAGGAGATAGAAGAAGCAACAAGAGAGGACAGAGAGGCAGAGGGAGAGAGAGAGAGAGAGGGAGAGAGAACTCTTTCTGTCCTTTCTATTGTATGTAGGATACCTGCCCTCAGGCAGGTGTAGCACTCACAACCATAATCCCGGAATTGAACCATGAATCAATCACAAATTCTAGGTTCAACCACTTCCAAAAACCCCTCCCGCCATGACTGCATGAGGATTTGGGGGTACATCCAGACACAAACCATAACAGGTGTAGATCATAAACATTCCAGTTAATTAAATCAATACTCAATACATATATATTATGTGTTTGTGAGTAGATGATAATTGGAGAGAATATACCACATGATACCAGCTTTTATTAGTGTATGGTAGTGCTGAAGGTCATGAATAAATTATAGTAGTATTTGAGTGCATTTTCCACATGTTCTGTCTTTATTATTATAATTACTAACTCATAGTAATAGTACACATTAATGGGTTTTACTGTGCCATTTCTATACATTGTGTATGTTGTGGACTGTTCATGTTCGTATTCTCATATAACCTCTCTCAAACTTCCTTCTCCCTGCTCGTGACCCCTTTCCAGATCTTAATAGTCCTTCATTTTTCAGGTTACTTTTTATTAGTTTCCACATCTGAGAGAGAGCCACATCTTCTAAATGAATCAGAAATAAAGTCCTATAGATATTTACTTGTGTTAAATATGTTAGATTTCAGACATTTAGAAAAGTATAATAAATACAATGGTAAGGTGCCATATGTATCAAGCTTATAAAATATAACAGAGCAGAGTGGCTGTCCCTGAGTAACCCTTTTGATTATGTAACCACTAGAGCAGGCCATTATTCAGAATGAGTTTTCAACATTCTCATGCTTTGTTCCACATTCTACTACTTGTGAATATATCCCTAAAGAAAACACACGATTGCTTTGCTTATTTTAAACTTTATGTAAGTGACATATTTATCTACTACTTATTTAATTTTTCTTCACTTAAAATACTGTTCCTGTGAGCTCTCTAATAAAGCAGCTTTGAGATTTTGATATTTTAGCCCTGCTGTGTGACCATGCTTATATGTGTCAGAGACTCTGACCATTCTTGACTTTAGAGCCCAGCAACTGATGGGGCCTCATTTGCAATTCTCCTTTCAGTGTTGACAAGTGTTTGCAAAGAAATTCTTCCAATTTGTTCTTTTCCAGCTTTCTTTTGTACAATCTATGTTTAGATATTAAACATAAAAATGATCAAATTTTGACATCTCTTTAAATTTGGTCTTGACATTTAAACTTGACCTACATCTATTGGTATAGATTAAGCAAAAATTTTTGTTATTGTATAAATGGGATACACTTATTGGTAATAAGTGTATTTGTAGTGATTAACACTGTTTCCGAAACTTATCAGAGCTGTAAAAATGTCCTTAATTCTTGTCAATACAGTTACACCTTGTAAAACCTATTAAAGAAATCTAAAATTTCTCTTGAGCAGAAACTAAATATATGTACAGTTTCTATATAGCTGTGATACAAATTATTGCTAACCTCATGGTATATTAAATGGTGTGTTTATGTTTCCCAAATGTAAAGAAATTCAAAGAAGTAAACTAAAACCATCTTATCACCCTGGCAACTGCCAGCTAAGGTTGCTGATGGTGGTAAACTTTTTAGGCTCAAGTATATGACTTTCCTTTACTTGTGTTTCAGCTATTGGTGAAGAAATGTGCACACCAATCCAATATGACACAACTGGCCAGAAAATGAGGATATATATTCAAGGTTATGCTAGTGTGATTGTTACGTAATTGTGTCATAACAGTTACAGGTACCTAAACACTGTGCAGTCCAGATAAGGTCTCTCTAATGATTAGAGATTAGGCATTAATATCATGCAAAGTACATCTATAAGCAAGTACATTCTACTTACATGTCACTCTGGTAACAGGACGATTTAAAGATAACAAGTTAGGTAAACTTTTCTATACATCATTTAATGTTTTCTATTTAGATAAAGGTTACTAACTAAAAAGTTATCTATACTAAAATGGAGATTTAAATGGGTTTCAGACATAATAATGTCATTGCTGGGCTCTCCAGATGACAGGTGACATTGCCCTTAATCTCAGATCTTCTCTGTAAAACTGCATCTGTTAGGATTCTATAAAAATTTGACTTCTAAGGTGATTATGACTAGTGAAAAAAAATAACCATTCTCTGGTCATACTTTACATTTCATGTGCTCTATATCTAGGTAAGATAGTTAACCTACTGCCCCTACTACAATATGGGCGAATCTTATCTTCTGGATATTCAAAAACTGAGGCTTGAGCAAACAAAGGATGACTGGGGTAAGAGGAAAACTGTATTTTGGCCCTGACCCTCCAAAGTAAACAAGGATCCAGGACATGAGGGGAACTTTCCACAAGATACTACAGCTCCAGGGAGTCATCTAAGCGGGAGATTGTTTGACTCTAGAGAGAAGTCAACCAATGTATAGTGTGCTTAAAAGGAGGATCACCAGAGAGAGAGAGAAATGTCTTCCATGCTTCCTTGGGAAGCCACATGGCCAAACAAGACCATGACACATTCTGGCAGCTGATACTGACAGAGGAGCTGGGGGACGCTGTACATGGTTGTAAAAGTAACCCCCGAGGACCCTTAACTGATCTTGATAAATAGCAAGAGGTTAATCTTGATGGACACTGATCTCACTTTAACTTGGTCTTAAACACTCAGCAGAAAAGTATAATCAAAAGATAAACAAAAATAATATCATAATAATAAAGGCTAGATACAGAAAGTGGGCTCCAGTCACTGATCCCTGCTGGCAGGTTCCACCCACACCCACAGCTGACCACAGTTATGGTTCA
>NW_004955548.1:557123-572727 GCF_000276665.1 Chinchilla lanigera | reverse complement strand
GTGAGAAAGCAGTAATATATGGCATAGGTGTGTGATCTCTAAAAATAGGGATATTCAAAGTCAACACCTGCTTTTTTCTGGGTTCCTGTTGCATAGAGGATTGTTTTCCATTCTTTGACTTTTAGTCTATGGATTCCTTTTTGAGTAAAATATGTTTCCTGTATACAGCACTTCAGTGGATTTTGTTTCTTAATCCAATCTGCCAGTCTGTTTGTTTTGACTGGTGAATTGAGGCCATTTACATTCATGGTTATAACCGACATGTGTTGACTTATCATTGTCATGTTATTTACTTGCTGTTGGTTTCCTACTTTTTCTACCTGTTTAATTACTTGCTCTGCTTGAGGGTTGCTTTCTATTGCTGTTCTTGAAATTGTGGTCATCTTTTTCTCTGTCTGGAATATTTTTAGCACTCTTTGAAATGCTGGTTTGGCACTCATGAAGTTCTTCAATTGTTGTCATGGAAATATTTTATTTCTCCATTGAATTTGAAGGATAGTTTGGCAGGATACATCAGTCTTGGTTGAAAGCTGCTTTGTCTCAGGACCTGTAATACTTTGCTCCAAGCTCTTCTCAATTGGATGGTTTGTGTTGAGAAGTGTGTTGTGATTCTGATGGGGTTTCCTTTATAGTTGATCTGTTTCTTTTCCCTAGCAGCTTTTAATATTCTGTTCTTTTGCTGGAGATCTAGGATCTTGATTATTATTGTCTAGGTGTAGTTTTATTTTGGTTATGACTAGTTGGGGTTTTATACACCTCATTTACTTGTATATCAGATTCTGTTTCCATGCTTGGGAAATTTTCTGCTATTATTTCTGCAAATATTCTTTTTATGTCGTTTGTGTTGACTCCTCCTGTTTCATTGACTGCTATTAGTCTTACATTATTTTTCTTTGCCTCGTCTTGCAGCTGTTGAATTGCTTATTCGTGGTTCTTTGTTGATTTTAAGAGATCCTTTCTTTCAAGATTACTAACTGCCATGCTGTCTTCAAGATCTGAAATTCTATCTTTGGTTTCATTCAAGCAGTTTTGAATGGAAGCTTTGATTTCCTGGATGTCTTTTTGAATCTGTTTCATGCATTCTAGTTCATTCCTATATTGTTCATGTAATGTTTCCATCTGTTGTCTATGTTCATCTATTTTTTTATGTACTTCTTCTTTAGATGTGCTGAGCAATTCTTTCATTATTACTGCCATTTCATTTTTTGTCTGAGAGATTGTTTCTGATCTGATGTCTTCTACTGCCTGATGGAGTTGTTTCTTTACTTCTGTGGCAATCATTTCAGCAGTTTCCCATGTGTGTTTACCAAGTTCTCCTATGTCAATGTTTCCTGGATTTGTTCTGAGTGGAGTAGAGTTCTGAGATTGTGTTTTAGTCCTTTGTCTTGTCATGTTTGATGCTGGAGGCAGAATGCTCAGTCTACCTTTTCCCTGGTGGCTCAACAAAGGTCGCTAGTGTCCCTAGATTTTCTGGTGGTCAGGCTTGCCTCTCAGTGTCTGCTGAGATGCACTGCTTAATCTGGAGTCTTCTGGCAGATGGTGAAGTGTACTTAGTTCTCCCAGGTCTCAGAGGCGAACTGTGATGTCAGTTGATGGCAGACCATCTGATCCAGTTTCCCCTCACTGCTTAGGGCATGCATATGACACAGACATGGGCTGCACTGGTGGTGCAATCACAGATCAGTGGTTCTGTGTCCCCAGGCAGTTCAGGGCTCAGGCAGAACTCAGATATGAATTGCAGGGTAAATAGTTTGTGGACCACCTGATTCTGTGTCTCCAGGCAGCTCAGGGCCCGCACAGGAGCCAGACATGGGTTGCACTGGTGGTGATCACCAACTGCCTGTGTCTGTGACCTCCAGGAGGTCAGGGCACAAGTAAAGCCTGGACTCAAACTATGGTGCCAGCAGTTCATGGACCACCTGCTCTAGTACCTCAGGCAGCATAGGGCACGGGTGGGGGGGGGCAAATGCCAACCCCAGTGTTAGCAGTTCATGGGCCTTCTGAGTGAAGATCTCCTGTCTGCACCAGGTGCATGGAGGGCTGAGACTCAGACTGTAATGGCAGTGAGGTTGTGGGTCGCCTGCTCTGACCCCAGGAAGTAGTCGGGAAATACCTGGTTCTCTCGGTGTTCAGCTGCGAGCCATGATGTCAGTGGATTGCAGACCACCTGATTTTGAATCTCCAGTCAGCTCAGGGAACACACAGGAACCAGATGTGGGCTGTACTGGTGGTGATCATGGATCGCCTGTGTCTATGACCTCCAGGATGTCAGGGCACAAGTGCCACTAAAAACTTAAGATTCCTACACTGACAAAGTCTCTCCTTAACTCTAACAGTAGGCCTTTTGACCAATCTTTATGCCACCTAGCTTTGTGGTTAAGAGTGTGTGCTTTGTGGTCACATCCATTAAGAGAGGATGAATGACAGTTCACTAGCACAGCTGTCAGGAGATTTAAACAAGACATTAATGTAAAGAATCTGGAGTGGACTCCTTTATCCAATCTACTCCATAAATATTAGTTGGTTTTCTTTTCTAGAGCAGGTAATTCCTGTGCAACCTCAACCTGTTCCCTTAACCAGGGCTACTTACCCAGGTTGCACATCAGAATCATCTTGCTGAGTCTTTTAAAAACCTTCACCAGGGACTCCCTTGTTGGTGGAAACAGGGCTTCTCTTCAAAGGCCAATCAAGTAATATAATAATATTGGCCTCAGTAAGTGGATACACCCATTTGAAACCAATGGTGTATGTAAAAGTCCATTTACTCTTTACTCCACCAACATTAGCTATTGTCAGTTTTTATCATTTTGCCAACTTTCATCAAGATCTGCCCCGTTATAAGTATGATTAAACTTATATATTCACAGGTTTCTCTGAAGAGTTGCCAGAGTTAACAAATAAAAATATGGGGTGCCCAGTTGACTTTGCATAAACAAAATAATACATGCCATATCCAGAGAAATAGATCCAATAATGTATATTCTCACATGGAGAATTAACTTTCAGGAACTGATTCATATGATTATAGACACTGAAAGCCCAGTATCTGCAGAATGGGTTGGCAATCTTGAGAACAGATCCAATGCTGCTGTAGAAGTCAGACTACATCTGCTCTCCAAATTTCTTCTTACTCAGTGGTCATTCCATTTTTATATCTTGTCCTCCAATACATTAGAGGAGGCTGATTCATGTTATATGGAAGCATTAAACAAAATCCACATCTTTTTGCATGCTTATATCTGGTAATTGGAACAACTACTTTGAAGATAACAATATGCAATATAACAACCATTGTTAATTTCCTATCATCTCATTTTGAAATTATGTATCTAAAAATGATACATAATTTCATTTCATTCTCTTTTAAAAAATGTTGATTCCATTGAAAAAACCTTCCTAAGAACTTTGGAATTAATAGTTATTGCATATCTGGACATCTAGAATAACACTGATGACATATCTGGAAAATGTATCAGAGTCAAGTTGTAAGTTAGAATTATCACACATATAAAATTATTCATTGTAGCCAGGTATGGTGGCATACTTTTGCCCTCACTTACTCAGGAGGCTGAAGCAAGAAACCACTTGAGCCTAGGAGTTTGAAACCAGCATGGGCAAAATAGCAAAAATCTAGGTAAAAGAATTATGTGTTGTTTATCTGTAATCTAAATTTGACCATGTACTCTCTATTTTATGAGGCAACCCTACACATGGAGGGCTCTATGGAAGACCAAGTTGCTCCAGGAGTCAGCCACTCTTCAGTTCCCAACACTGGTCATCACCCATCTGAATGACATCTCTGGGTGTCCCAGATGAGTCAAGCCTCCAGATCACTAGAGCCCAGGTGCTAGATATGATGTGGAGCAGAAAACATGTGGCAAGAACCAATTCAATATAGAGATTCCTAGCACATAGTAAATGGATATTGTTTGAGGGGAGGTTCTGTTGAACGTAAATGGATAGCCAATGCATAATGGTTTTGGTGACCTTTCTTCTTTTTGTGATCTGTTATTGGATGAAAAAGGGATTCTCTTATCCTTGAAGACTTGAGGAGGGGGCTTTATTATAATTTTGAGTATAGTATATGTGTGTCATTATATCTAGGTATATGTTTCTGAACATTCCATCAATTCTCTGTTGAAGGGATTTCCAAGGGATGTTTTCATAATGTGTGCTTTTAAAAACTGTCTTGAAATGTAGAAGCTAATTATACTCCCTCTTATGGTTTATGTCTGTGTGTCCTCCCAAAGCCTCATGCGGTTATGGGGCAGGCTTTTAAAGTTTGATTAAGGGTGTGAGAGCTGCACTCACCCTGGGGTGGATAGTTTGCATTTGTAAGGGAGAGGAAGAGAGTGCTTGAGGTGATTCCTCCCCAATTCCTCCCTGGTGTATGCTGGTGTGTGCTTGCTGCTTTTGCTGTATTCTGCGGACATGAGCTGTAGCTCTCCGCCATGTGCCACTCTGCCTTATAATCTGCCAAATACAGACTGAAAGCTCCACGAACTGTAAGCAAAATAAACCTTTCCTTCCTTAATTTTGGGTGTCAGGTATTTTGTCCCAGCAACGAGAAAAAAGTAACCGAGACACTCCCCTTCTGTAAGATGAAACTACACTATAATCCCGTATGTTAAGAAGTTAAGAGACAGTAGCTGAATCTTGATCCCTGAGCCATATGGAAAACTGTATCTTCAGCAATTTGCTTGATGAGTACACAACCCGAAGTGGGGTCTTTAGCACATGTAGAAGTGTTTCTTAAAGAAGTTGTCTTGAAACCCTTTATCCTCATATCAGAATAACCCATGTAAAGGAAGTAACATTCTTGGAAACACATATACAAGGCTCCTTTAGCAAAGAGATATGCATTGTAAGCCTTGACCTTTGTAACTGTCCCTAAATGACATGCTGTGTGCATAAGTCTGACTAATTCATGAATTAATTCATAGGAAGTTGATGTGTCAGCAAATTTAAGTCATATTCTCCAATATCACACTTATTAGAAATAAAGTCAATGTAATGTCCATATTCTATGGAAACATTTCTTTGTATACAGCTCAGATTTGGAGCAGAAAGGTATATTGAGGAGCCCTTAAAGACACAAACATTGTGAAGTAAAAATAGGGATAGTTGGAACCATAAACCAACAAAAAGAGAACAGCTGTACATCCATTGTAAGACTTACACCTGAGAGCAGAGCAGAACAAGTACTGCTGAAGGGCAGCTTACTACTAAAGTTTGAAGGGAGAGGACTTAGGATGTGTGTTTTCTCTCTCCTTGCAAAGTTAGTAAGTCATTCCTGTGATAGAGTGAGTGTGTAGAGAGGGAGACTTGCCATGGATGTCCCTCTACATGGAAGAAAATATGAGGAATGGAGGATAAAAATTCTTGAGGATAATCTAATATATATTTCAACTGGATAATCAAATAATTTTATAACTATTATATAAATATAACATTCCAGCCCTTTTTCTGTGAAATAATTATGAGATTCCTCAGATGACATTTCTTTCATGATCCTGGATCATTCAGTCATGTGATTGTGGACAGTCTCTTAGTTTTCTGCCACTAATGGCAAATTGCTTAGCCAAGTGTGTGAGTTGTGCATGTTCTCCCTCTGAGGGCTAGATCATCCACCAGCACCTAGGAGACATCCCTCTGGTAATACAATATGAAGGTCACTTTTAAAGCAAACAAACACAATACCTGACAATAGGGATATGTATGTTCCACCAAACTGCAGAGTTCCCATAATTATGTGGGTTCCAGTCGAGCTCTTCTAGTTAGTATGGTTTCTCAAGTGGTGGCCTGAAGAATAAAGATTTTTCTCAATGAAAAGCAAGAGGTTTAAAGACTCTACTGAAGAATTTCCAGTTTAGTGAAAGAGGCTGTATAATGTGTTTGCCATAGTAACCTGACACAATCTCAGTGACCGTGATATTTAAATAGTGCTACCCCTGGCCTAGAAAGAAAAGTAGACTCCTACCTGCAGGTCCTTGCATTCAGGTGAGGGTGTAAGTGCCCCCCTGTGCAGTCTGTACTTCCCTGGAACATAGGGAGATGAAGGGATCCTAAATATAACTGGGCTCCTTTACTCCTTGGGACTCCATGCCCAGCTGCCTCTGGAGGGAGAGAGATTTGGGACCCTCCTGGCCCCAGGGAGTGTGGTATACTGCTCCAGAGTGTCCTGGAGCTACTTTCCATGTAAGGTGGGAATGGGAGGACAGTATATGGAAGGACCCTCTCTAAGATCAGCTTCTCCTTCTATAACGTAGGGGTAACACTGCTCACTCACAGCATTGCAGGAACCTTCAGTGATGACACCTGCATGTAAAATGATGTTTCTCATGTGTCTTGTAGATGCACATTGAAGTATGTCATTGCATCAGTGTTCTTCCTAGCAACTTGAGATTTTAACACGCATTCTTCAATGGTGGCACCTCTGTATTTATTTTGTCATGACTTTCCAAGAAACAAAAATTTATCAAGTATTAGCCAAATTGTCAAAATGCCAGGTATAAGAATTCAGTATTTTCAAAATAATACCATATACACTATTCTATTGTACTTAGTTATGTCTGTAAAGTAATGAGATAGATCTAAATATTATTACTTACCAGGATATAAAATTTGAGTTCTGTAACACCTTGCCTTCCTAGCCTCCTAAATCCCTGGCCCCAGGCAAACACAGCACTTCTGTTTTAGGTTTGATGTCCCAGAAATTTACTTACATTGAATCAAGGAGGGGTTTTGGTTTTGGTTTGGCTTCTTTCAGTCACCCTAATTTTAGATTTCTTCATTTTCTCACATATATCAGTGGTATGTCTGTCTGTCTGTCTGTATGTATGTATTTATTAAAGCAGTGCTGCAGTGCATTGAGCTTGAGGACTTGTGCTTGTTAGGCAAGTGTTCTAGCAATGAGCTTTACACATTGCCTGGTTCATTATTTTATATTCTAAAAAATTTTCCACTATATGGCTATACCACACTTTGCTGTATCCATTTACCTGTTCACCTGTTGTTGGATATTTGGGTTGTTCCTAATATGGGGCTCTTAGAAATAAAGTTGCTATGAGCATTGATGAATAAGTCTTTTTAATGAAATATGCTTTCTTTCCCTAGGGTAAATTTTATATATATATATATAGGCATTTATGGCCTGGATCTTATTTTCGATATAAGATTAGTAGGACCAGAATAGAAACAATCATTTGCAATGAGATCTATTTATTTACTTATTTTCCCTATAAGATAATGCTTTTACTTTTTAACTTTTTATTAGTAGGTATTTGCAGTACATAATGATTACACTTATTGTGAGGAGTTTGTACATGAAAATAGAACAGCTTAATTTTTTTCTTATATCTCTCCCAACCCTCCCTGCTCTTTCCAGTGGTTGGTCCTCTTCCCATCTGCAAAACTCTGTTTCCATTGTTTCTTCTTTGTTTCCATCACATTTCCTCCCTTCTCCCCCTCTCCACCCATCTCTTGTTCCCCTTTCCATTTAAAAAGAAATCCCTGTACCCTATTATCTAATTTTTATTTTTCTATTTCTTTACATTTTGGGCTTCTCATATCAGAGAAACCATGCAGCATCTAACTTTGTGTGACTGATTGATGTCACTTAATATTATGGTCTCAAGATGAATCGATTTACATATGAATGCTTCAAGTTTATCCTTTATGGAATAGTAGAACTCCATTGCTTCATAAATGCCATAATTTCTTTATGCATTCATCTGTTGATGAGTATATAGTCTGTTTCCAAGATTTAGCTGTTATAAGTTTTGCTGCTATCAACATAAGTATGCATGTATCACTGTAATATGATGACTTTATATCTTTTGGGAAAATACCTAGAAGGGGAATACCTAGGTAAAATGGGATTTGTATTTTTAGCTTTTTGAAGAATCACCATGATGATTTCCATAGTGGTTGTACTAATTTACATTCTCACCAGTAATGTAAAAGGATACCTATTTTCCTACAACCTCAATATCATTTATTATTCGATTTCTTGATGATAGCCATTCTTTCTGGAGTAAAATGAAATATCAGTGTTGTTTTAATTTGCATTTTTCTAATGGTCAAGGTGTTGAACATTTTTTCATGTATTTATTGGCAATTTGTACTTCTTCTGAGAAGTATCTATTCACTTCAGTTGCCATTTTGACTTGGGTTTTTATTTTGGGGGGTCAATTTTTCTGAGTTCTTTTTTTTTTTTGTTTTTCTCCGGTACCGGGAACCGAACTCACAACTTTGCACTTGCTAGGCAGGTGCTTTTGCCGCTGAGCTAAATCCCCAGCCCCCCTGAGTTCTTTATATATTCTAGATATTAGTCCTCCATCTGAGGAATATCTGGGAAATGTTTCCATTCTGAAGGTTGTCTGTTCACTCGGTTGACTGTTTTCAACCGAGTCAAAAAAGCAGAAGCTTTTAATTTGATACGATTCCATTTTATGAGTATGGGTATTATTTCTTGTGTCATTGCAGTTTTGTTCAGTAAATCCTTTGCTATGCCTATGTCTTCAGGAGCTTTGCTTGTTTTGTCTTACAGGAGATTGTTGTTGTTTTAACATTTAGATCTTTGATCAATTTTTTAGTTTAATAATTGGTGAGACATACTGATCTAGACTTAATCTTTTGCATGTAAGTGTCCAAGTTTTCCAGCACCATTTATTAAAGATGCTGTTTTTCTTCCCATGTATGTTTTTGGGCCCTTTGTCCAGGATCAAATAGCTCTATGTGCCTGGATTATTTCTGCTTCATCTGTTCTGTTCCACTGATCCACATTTCTATTTTTGTGCCAGTACCATGCTGTTGTTTCTACTGTGTTCTTGTAATATAACTTCAGAACTGGGATTGTCTGCTGCTTCACTTTTCTCATCCAGAATTGCTTTTGGTATTCTGGATCTCTTCTGATTCTTTATGAATTTTAGAACCCTTTTATATAGATCTGTGAGGAAAGCTGTTGGTAGTTTGACAAGAATTGCGTTAAATCTATGTATCAGTTTTGGAAGTATAGACATTTTGATGATATTGGTTTTGCTCATCCAGGAACATGTGATATCTTTCCATTTTCTGTTGTCCTCCCTATCTGTTTTTCAGTGATGTAATTTTCATTGTAGAGGTCTTCCACATCCTTGGTTAATTCCTAAGTATTTGATGTTTTCTGGTGGTATTGTGAGTGGTATTGTTTATCTAATTTCTCAGTGAGTTGATTTTTATTTTATTTTATTTTATTTTTTATGTATTTATTTTTTTTCCCCGGTGTCGGGAATTGAACTCATGACCTTGTGCTTGCCAGGCAAGCACTGTGCCGCTGAGCTAAATCCCCAGCTCCAGTGAGTTGATTTTTAGTGTATAGGAATGCTAATGATTTTTGTGCCTTGACTTTGTATCCTGCTACATTGCTGAAATTGGTTATTAATTCAAGGAGTCTTTTTTTTATTTTAAAAATAAATGGAGGAAAACATTAACAGACAGACAACCTTTTACAAAATAGCAGAAGAACAGTACATATAATACAGAGTTACAAACAAAGTGGTAGGAAATTAACATCAAGGAGTCTTTTGGTGGAATTTTTTGATTCTTGTAAGTAGAGAATCACGTCATCTGCAAATAATAATACTTCAACTTCTTTTCTGATACGTATGCCTTTTACTTCTACCTGTTTCCTAATTTCTCTGGCTAATGTTTTAAGTACAATATTGAATGGGAATGGTGTCAGTGGACAACCTTGTCTTGTTTCTGATTTTAGAGGGAAACCTTTCAGTTTCTCCATATTCATTATGATGTTGAAAGTATATTTATCATAAATATACTTTTATCAGATTGAGATAAGGTCCTTTTATACTTATTTTCTTAAGGGGTTTTATTATGAATAAATGAATGAATGCTGGAATTTGTCAAAGGCTTCTGTGTCTATTGAGACAATAATGTGATTTTTGTTCTTGCTTCTGTTAATGTGATGAATTACATTCATTAGTTTGCAAATGTTGAACTATCCTTGCATCCTGACAATATAGCCTACTTGGTTGTAATGTATGATCTTTTTTGATAATCTGTTACATACTGTTTGACAATAACTTGCTGAGGATTTTTGAATCTATAATAATTAGAGAGGTTGGGGCTGGGGATTTAGCTCAGTGGCACAGTGCCTGCCTGGCAAGCGCAAGGTCATAAGTTCGATTCCTGGTACCGGAAGAAAAACAAAACAAAACAAACAAAACAAAACAAACAAACAAACAAAATAATTAGAGAGGTTGAGCTATAGATCTCTTTTTTTGGTTGCATCCTTGTCTAGTTTTGGAACCAGGCTGATACTAGCCTCCAGGAATGACTTCTGGAGTACTTTCTACCTTTCATTTTCATTAACCACTTAATGATTTCTCCCAAGTGTCATTTGAGCACTGTTTGTTTACATAGTGATTTTCTGAAGCATCAGTTGGGCAGATGTCATTTCAGCCAGTCAATTCTTATATTAAATAAATTTGATAAAATTGTCATTTTTATATTTCCTGTTATATTATCTTATAAAAACTAATGAAAAACATGCAATTTTTGGTCATCCTGTATTTAAGTAATTGGACTGGTAAGTGGTTAAAGAGTTTGAATAGTATTGGCATTAGATTTTCTCTGCAGTTATTGTAGAATTCAGGAGTGAGTCCATTGGGTCTTTACTTTTCTTAGTTGGTACTTTTTTAAATTATTGCTTCAGTTTCATTGTCTGTTATTGGAATATTCAGAATTTGAAAGTTTTTTGGTTCAGTTATTTCATTCAAATATATCTAGGGATCTATCCATTTTTCTGAGTTCTCAAGTTTGTGAAGTAGTTGTAAATAACCTTCTGGATTTCAGCAGTGTCCATTGTGCTCACAGATTTTAATTTCTAGTTCATTGTCTTTTCTTTCCTTTTTTTGTTAGATTTGATAAGGGTTTGTCTATTTTGTTTATTCTTTCAAAAAATCAACTATTTGATTCATTTAATTCTTGGTATTGTGCTTTAGTTTCCATTTCATTAATTTCTGCTCTGATATTTATAATTTTCTTCTTTATACTGGCTGTAAATTTGGATTATTCTTGTTTTTCTAGGACTATGAGTTACATCAGCAGGTCATTTATTTGGGCTCACTCTGCTTTTCTAATGTGAACATTCAAAGCTACAGACTTCCCTCTTAGGACCACTTTCATTGTGTCCTTAAATTCTGCACATGTAGTATTGATAGTATCATTTAATTCTAGGATCTCTTATTTCTGCCTTAATTTGTTCCTCAACCCACATATTATACAAGAGTGTGTTGTTTAATGTCCATATGCTTGTACAATTTATGTGGTTTCTTTTGCCATTTACTTCTAATTTCATTGCACTGTGATCTGATAATATGCAAGGTAAATTTTTTTTGTTGTTGTTTGTTTTTTTGTTTTTCTTCTGGTACCAGGAATCGAGCACACGACCTCGCATTTGCCAGGCAGGAGCTGTGCTGTTGAGCTAAATCCCCAGCCCCCCAAGGTAAAGTTTCAATTTTTAAAAATTTATGTAAGCATTCTTTTTTTCCTAGTATGTGGTCCATTTTAGAGAAATTTCCATGTCCTGCTGAAAATAATGTTTATTTTGTGGTTGTTGGGCAGAACACTCTGTATACATCTATTAAGTCCATTCATTTTAAGGTGTGGTTCAACCCTTATATTTCTCTTTTGACTTTTTGTTAAGCTGCTTTGTCTATTTGTGATAATGGGGTATTCAAATCCCACAGTATAATTGTATTAATATTTATGTAATATTTTATACAATAGTGTTTGCTTTATGAAGTTGGTTACAATGTATTTTGGTGCACATATGTTTATAATTGTTATCTCTTCTTGAATAGTTCTCTTAACCATGTAGTGTCCGTTTTTGCCTCTTGTGATCAGTTTTGGCTTAAAGTCCAATTTGTCTGGAAATAGGATAGCTACTCTTGTTTATTTTCAGGTTCCTACTGCATAAAATATTGGCTTCCATATTTTATTTTTAGTCTATCAATGGTTTAGGAAATTAAATGTATTCCTTGTATAAAGCTTATCATTGAATTTTGTTTCTTGATCTATTCTAATCTGTGTCCTTTGACTAGCAAATGGAGATCATGCACATTGTTAGTTATAAATGATATGTATTGATTTATTACTGTAATTGTATTATTTCCTGTTGCTCTTTCCATTTTTCCCCTTCTACTTAATGCCTGCCCTATCAAGTGCATTCATTCTTTTGGAATATTTGGTACTGTTAAATTTATTGTCTCTTTCTAGGATATCCTTCACAATTTTTTGGAGTACTGCTTTGGTGGTCAAGAAGTTCTTTAGGTAGTCTTTATCAAAGAAGTATTTTAATTCTCCATCAGTTTTAAAAGATATTTTTGCTGGATATATCAGTCTGGGTTGGAAGTTGCTTTCTTTTAGGGTTTGAAACAATTTACTCCAAGGTCTCTGTCTCAGTGCTCACTAAGGAAACAGATTTGTAAGATATATAAATATAAATAAGGATTTACAAGATAGGATCACAATGGCTGCCTGCAGAGTCAGGTGTGGAAGAGTAGAAAAGGGTTGTCTGTGTGCTGGAGATCCAAAGCACTCAGTCAAAGGACAAAGGCCTGGAGTCCAATGTAGTGTCCCATGTGAGTCTGTATCAGGAGGCTAAAGAGTGTCCTGGAAGGCTGAAGGGTCTCCACTGGAAGCCTGGAGAGAGACATTCAAGGTGAAGGTGAAGACTGGAGTTCCTCCCAAGAAATGAAAGCAAGCCTTCCTTCTTCATTCCCCTTTTTATTCCACTCAGACTATATGCCTATTGCCTGGTGGCACTCATACCCAGGGCAAGTCTTCTGTCGTCAGTAAATCCATTCATCCATACCCAGAAATGTGCTGATTCAATTTAGCTGTGCATTTCTTACTCAAAGAGACACAATTAGTTAAATATCACAATCCACCTTTTGTCAACTTGACAACCACACATTTCCTTAAATCACACTTAGCTACTCTTACTAGAGGACCACAATGACGTTTTGTATCCTCTGGAGTAAGTGTTAGTTCAGAACCAATGTCCAGTAGTCCCTGAAATGTCTGATCATTTTCCTTCCCCAAAAGCATAGCTACCCTGATAAACAGCCTTAGGAACCTTTGGGGAAGGTTGGGAGAAAGACTGACTGTACAAACTTTTGTTGGTGCACAAGATGGAGACTCAACCCCTCTTCACTCGAGAAATTCTGGATCTGAAAACTGGCTCAAATCCTGCAACTGGTTAAGGGGCTGAGATTCTCTTTTACTATGATTTGAAATAGGTTTCTGTTTGTTTTCCCTTACATTTTTGAATATATAAATCTAATAAAAATTTAATATGTATTCTATTTCATTTTTCTGAACACCATAGCTAATAAGCCAATGCCATAGACTGACACATAGCAGACGATCTCTATCACTGTTCTTTCTGCTGTTCCTTAAGGTATGTGTGCATCTTGCCTTTGGCCATTAAGTACTGTCACTTGACCCCTGCCACTCTGGCATCCAATTAAAATCCTTGTCCTTCAGTTTTATAATTGAATAACTATGCTCCCCACTGTAAGGTCTGGCATAGAGGGGAGAGCAGTGACAGGACACTTCAGGGATTCTGGTGTTCCCCTCAGGAATCTGTTTCTCAAGGTGTCAGTAAAGGTGACATTTTCTGAATCATCCCAGTATTGAGGATCAGGGTTAGTATGGAAAAATCCAGCATCACCAACAAGAAACCAAGTAGTATAAGTCATGTCTAACTCATTTAGTTGGCTAGCTTATGAGGCATACTTCTACTGGCCAGCCAAATAAACTATTAACATCTTTTAAAATTCCAATATTAAGTTCAGAATGTCTACTTAACGGGTCCATATTGACAAACAGCCTGATCCAGGTATATATTTTGTCACCACTATCCCATACCCATAAAGTCCATTTCCACACTTGCTCATCAGGCCTCTGCTTATAAAAGTTAGAAAACTCAAGGAGTTCTTTGGGAGGATGGCAGATCTTCTCGTGGTCATACAGTGTACTCGCCCTTAGGAGTCTGATTTGAGCCTAATTATTTATTTATTTGTTTGTTTGTTTTTCTCCGGTACCGGGAACCGAACTCACGACCTTGCACATGCCAGACATTGAGCCTAATTATATAGGTCTATATGCAAAAGTGAGTGGTGAGGTAGGTCCTGAATGTCAGCATTATCATGTTTGGTCAACACAGGGTTAGTTTCCTCAGGTATAAGAGGAGAAGCCAGCACCACAGGGGGTGAGGGTGGAGATGGGGTGGGGTGACTGTCACTGCAGGTAGAGAAATCTCTTCTTCAGGAAAAATAATTTTATTACAGTCTAGGACAGTGATGGTGAAATTTTTAGAGACCAAGTGCCCAAAATGCAACTCCAAATCCACTTGCTTATAGCAAAGTGGCAACAGTGCAATTAAAGTTGAATACTGATATTTCAAATGAGAAAAAACTGTTATCTGATGCTTAGCCTCTGGGGCAACTTGGCTTGCATGCCAACAGAGAGGGGGCTGTGTGCCCCCATGGCACATATGCCATAGGTTTGCAACCACTGGTCTGGGAGTGCAACATCCCCTCAAACATCTCCATGTCAGCTTGCAGGTTCCCATTCTTTTCCAGTCAGTGCCCTCACCTTTACTTCAAATAGCCTTTGAGGCTGAGCATTAAATTTATGCTGTATTTCAGTCAATCAGATTATGAAGGCCTGTGTTTGGGTTTCTGCAGTCTCAGTCCTGTAGCTCAAAGAGAGGAGATTCTCTTTCAAAAAACTGAGTGCTGGGCCAAGTAAGCTACAATTTATACTCACTTTGGCAGCATATATTCTAACTGCAAGCTCTCCTCCCAAGTAAGAGGAGGTGGTTGGGTCCTGGGACAAAGGCAAAAGCCAACAGCCATGGCCAGAGGATATCTCTGAGAAGTGGATGTTAACCAAAGAGGTCTCCATACTTGCAACAAAAATACCTACTATAATCAACCCAAAAGTCTCAGAACAGAAAAGAAACAACAAATACTAACATGTGAAGACTAGGCAACAAAATGCTTCCCAAAACTCCCAACTCCCCCAAAGCCAATCCAGAGAGCATCAAGGAGGATGAAACCAAAAGCCTCACACTCAAAATATCTGAAAGGATGACAGTGGAGGTAACACAACAGGTCAACAATGTGCTTGGCAACCTAAAATAAGATAAAACTAAACAAAATAATCCTAATGAAACAATCCGCAAGTTTACAGAACACACTATGAAAAAACTAGCAGAGTTGAAGAAAGAATGCAAAACATAAATGCCCAGCACAGAAAAGAAGCAATGGAACAATTTTACCTCCACTTGTGAAAATACAACAGTTATGAAACATAGTAAAGTATAGTTAATTAAATATCTGTACATTCACAAAACGTAATGGTTATTCTAGCAAGGATAGAGGCTGCAGGGATTGGAAACATGAAAAAAGTAGAATTTTTCCTATCAATTCCCAATGTCTGTCATATCTCCTAGTTTAAATTAGCTCTTTCAGGCTTTACACTAGAGAAACAATGCGGTGCTTGCACATGTATGTTTGATTTATTTCGCTTA
>NW_004955548.1:550476-556010 GCF_000276665.1 Chinchilla lanigera | reverse complement strand
TTTGTTTGTAACTCTGTATTGTCTGTATTGTGCTTGTGATATGTTGTAAAATGTTGTATGTCTGTTAATGTTTCCCTCCTTTTATCTTTAAAATAAAAAAAAAGAAAAGAAAGAAAAAAGAGGACTAAATCAAATAAGCAAAGATAAAGTAAAAAAAGGAAAAGAGCAAATAGGAAATAAAATTTCACCCACCACTATAAATAAATAAATAACTCACTCACTCACTCACTCCAGGCTGTGCTTTTGGTTTACCCCCGCTGTGGGCTTTTCTTGGGGCTAGCTCTGCTGTCCATCCAATTTCTTTCCGAAGTAGCTGACTGTTCCTGGTTTTCCTCTTCTCCAGGTGTTGGCCTTGTTCTCTGTCAGGCTGATTGATTGGTACTCACCTCTTCAGCATTGTGCTGAGGGGAATCAAGGTGCAGAGCCAGCTAGCAGTTCAAGGTTTGACGCCTGAGCAGGAGGGGTTATCCTCCTCCCACTTGAAGTCTATTTGAAAATTTAGGTAAAGGTGATGCATATTTCCTTCTGAACTACAAAACTGGTAAAATATTATAACAAAATAATCAGTTCTGTTTAAGAGTATTTAGCTATTTTACAGAACATAACTGTGTATCATTAGAATAGGAGAAATTCTAGTACAATTATTAATTTGAGAATAAGAAAAAATGAAATGACATTCTAAACTAGTCCTTGGAAAAGTGTTGACTTCTACAAGATTTTACTTTAGAATGGATAAACCCTGATTACCAAAGAAGAATACACATTATAAACTCACAATGCTTTCTAATCACCTACATACAGTATTTTAAGATCTATTCAGTGGTGTTGTTTGGAACCACTGGTTTTTATTTACACAAGTAGAAAAAAAATCTATGTAAATTTAGAGCAAATGCACATTAAAGATGAAATTGCTACCATAAGCCATAGGATTCATTGCTTTAACACTAAGGACCCATACCTAAGACATGCCTCAAGAGCTACTACAAAGCATATAGCTGATAAGAAAAAGAATTTTATTCTCTTCTCTACTAATGACATCAAAATAAGATGATTTGTGAACCTCACAGACACTATTTCACAGCATGTGTTTGCTCAGATCTATGAACTCACTTAAGCCAGTTGTCTATCCCACCAGGAATGGTAATGTTGGAGTCTCCTTAGCACTGTTGCTGTCCAGATCAGGAGCAGAAGATTCAACACCATCACCAGTCAGATACTCAGAACCTGCCTACTTCAGACACTTGATATGAGCTCAGTTACCAGATGATGAGTCACGCAGGGATAGAGAGAACCCAGCAATTGCTAAGTTTTATGGAGTAAATTTGTGCCAAGAACCGTGATAGGTACTGGTCATTGAACAATAGCACTGATATAGTTTCATGTAGTCATAACTGCACGGTGAAATACAGTCCACACTGGGCCTTTTCTTCTCTTTGTGTCATGTATCCCTAAATTACAAATCTAAGAAGGAATAAGAAGTGTCCTGAAGTCATACAGGCAGTCATGATCCCGTAGTCTATGGGCTATGGGCTTGCCTATATTATCACTGAAGTTTCCCCAATCCTGTAGGCGAACACTGTTACCCCAGGGGAAAGGTGATTTCAGAAAAGATTATTTCGTATTGACCTCTGGCTCCCTACCTGTACATGGGAAGTAGCTCCAGGATACTCTGGAGAAGGATACCACACTCACTGGGGCTGGGATACATCTCTCCCTCCTGAAAATGAAATAGCACATTATCAAGATCCAAAATAAAAACAAGGCCACTTGGACCTAGAATCATTTTGCCTCCCCACATGCCAACCCCCACTGCCAGGCACCCACATCTTTAACAGAGTCAAAACACCTGAAAGAGGGGGCAGCTCTGCTTTTTTTCACCAGGCCATAAAAGCTGCTGTTAAAAATGTTGCCATGGTTATGGTCTTTGTGATGATGTCAGGTTACTATGGCAACCGCAACATGCAGCCTATTCCACTAAACTGGAAATGTCTCTGCACAGTCCTTTCTCTTCTTTTCACAGAGAAAAAATGACTTTGCTTTTAGGCCCACTACCTGAGAAAGCATACTAATCAGTGACACTAGGCTGGGATCCAGGCAACTGTGGAAAGTCTGTAAAGTTTCTTGGAACATGTGTGTCTCTATGGTTAGGTATTTGTTTGCTTTAAAAGTGACCTTCAGGCCTTCAGGTAGTGTTATCAGAGGAATGTTTCCTAGTCACTTGAGGGCTATATATAGCCCTCCAGGGAGGAACAGGCACAACTCACATGCCTTGCTAAGCAGTTTATCATCAGTTTCAGAAAACTAAGAGACTGTCCATAATCACATGAATGAATGATCTAGAAATGCCAAGAACACGTCATCTGAGGAACCCCATAATTATTTCAAAAAAGAAGGGTGTTTTGGTCAGGGTTTAGAAGGGAAAAGATTTAATACAGGAAACATAATTTCTAGGCTTATTTTATAATATTCACCCAAAGAGTCAAATGTAAAAGAGTGCAGAAGATCTGTCCTCACACCAGAAACCCAAAGAATCCAGCTGAGGGCCTGGATCCCACAGCAATGTCCTCCACAAATTCAACTGGAGGCCTAGAGCCCACAACAATGTCTCAAGCAAGTCTGTATGAAGGATCTGCACTAGGAAGGCTCAAAGGTCAGTGGTGAAGCTAGAAAGCCTGTGCCAGTGGGATGAAGGATCTGTGCCAACAGGCTGAGGAATCTGCTCTGGAGCCAGGAAGTGACACTCAAAGTAAGGACCCGAGCTCCCCTAAAGAGAATCACAACCATCCACAGTGACAGCAAGGACCCAAGTGCCTCTGGTGATAAGAACAGCTGAGTTCATATCAGGAAAGTCAGCATGACAAACTTCTCCAGGAGGATCAACAGCACACCATTGTCCCCTCTGGTTCTCGTTTTATGGGGTTGGCAACAGTCCTCATATGGACCTTCCACACTCAGCGTCACACTGATTCAGCTCAGCTGGGTGTTACAAGTTGCCCATTAGTTAATCCACCACACTTGGTCAAATCAGTGTATTGGACCAGTGTAATACCTTGTGGGAGAGAAAAGCTATTGAGGTCCCTGTAAAGCTATATTGTCACATAGGGCTGGAGATTTAGTATAATCCTGAGGTAGGACAGTCAAGGTGTACTGCTGGCTTTGTCTACTGAAAACAAACTTTTTCATGAGCCTTGTGAATAGGTATATGAAGAAGAAGGCATTTGCCAAATCACTAGCTTCATACTACATATGAGATGTGTTAATCTGCTTGAGCAAGGAAACCACATTGCTTACAGCAGCTGCAATATGACTCACTATTTGATTCAGTTTATAGTAATCCATCACTCTCCAAGTTCCACTTGTCTTTTCTACATCCCAAGTGAGAGAATTAATTGGTGATGTGTTGAGAACCACCACCCCTGCATCTTCATAGTCCTTGATGGTATCCCTAATCTCTGAAATCCCTGCAGGGATGGATGCAATACTTTTTTTGTTTTACCAATTTATCAGGCAAAGACAACTCCAATCACTTCCATTTGGCCTTTTCCACCATAATAGCTCTCACACTACAGGTTAAGGAAACAATATGAGAATTATGTCAAGTACTAAGTATATCTATCCCAACTATGCATTCTGGAACCAGGGAAATGACTACAAGATGTATTCAAGAACCTACTAGACCCACTGTAAGACAATCCTCCATGTGCTCCTACTCTTATCAGAAAGCCACAGTGACATTTTTTATGCCCTGGAATCAGCATTAGTTCAGAACAAGTGTCCAGCAGCCTCCAACATGTCTCATCATTTTCTTTTCCCCAATGTACAGTTACCCCAGTAAAAGACTTTACATCCCTTGGGGGAGGAGGAGAGAAATATGGACTATAAAAATTTTTTGGTGGTGCACCAGCATCCTTCTTAATGGGGATTCAGCCTCCCCTCCACTCAAGAGGCTCTGGGTCTGTAAGTTGGTTTAATTTTGGGAACTGGTTGAGGGGACATGATTCTCTGTTACTACGATTTGAAGTAGGTTTCTGCTCATTTGTCCTTTCTATTATATAAAGATAGTAAAAATTTTGTAGACTTCTTGTGTATTTTACTTTCGGGCTCATAATGGTTACTCAGCCAATGCCATAGATCTACATGTGTCAGAGCATTTTGATCATTGCTATGCTTCTGCTGTCCATTAAGGTAATTGCATACACACTGCCTTTGGCAATTAAGTGCTGCCACTTGACCCCTGCCACTCTGGAATCTAATTAAACTCATTGATCTTAAATTTCTCAGTTGAATAACTGCAGTCCCCAATGTGAATTCTGGCATACATAGAACAGCAATGACAGGGCTTTTTAGAGATGTCAGTGCTCCCCTCATGAATCTGTTTCACAAGGTGTTAGTGAAGGACACATTTTCTGGATCACCCCAGTGTGGAAGAGTAGTTTTAACGTGATAAATCCACTCTAGAATTGCCATTTTCCTGAGTCTTTGAATCCTCTCATCACCAGTAAACCATGGAAGGCCAGGCATCTCTAACTCATTCACAGTGGGCTAAGTGTTGATCCATAATTCCACCAACAAGGCAAAGGAACTGTTAACATCTGTTTTTTATTTCATGAGCTTCAACATTACATTTGGAATATCTCTTTAATGGGCCCATATCGACAAACTCAGCCCGATCTGGGTGTATGTTTTTGCCACTGTTATCCCACACCTATAAAATCCATCCCCACACTTGCTCATCAGGCCTCTGCTTATAAGATTTTATTTATTTATTTATTTAATGTTTAAAAAATTTTTTGGTTTTTTTCCTGTACAAGGGATTGAACTCACGACCTTGCACTTCCTGGGCAGGCGCTGTGCCACTGAGCTAAATCCCCAACCCCTGCTTATAAGATTTAGAAAACTCAAGTTCTTTGGGAGAATAGAGAACTTTCTCATGAGACACACTGTGTGCCTTAGGAGCCTTCTGAAATATGGCCTGGTTATAGGCCTAATGGCAAAAGTGGGTGGTGAGCATGGGTTCTGAGGTGTGTCGGTATTATCGTGCTTGGTCAACAGAGGATTAGTTTCCTCCAGTGTACTATACAGGGTGTGGGGTTAGGATGCCTTTGCCCTTGTAGATGAGGAAATCTCCTTCTCTGGCAAAATAATTTCATTAAAGTCTGGGAGCACAATATCCTCAGCCTTTTCAGGATCCTCCCTATCATCTCTATCCCAATATACTGCATTCTATTGGTTCCCTCACTGTCACTTCAGATAACCCTTTGAGGTTGAGCATTAAGTTGATGCTGTATTTCAGCCAGTTGAATTATGAGGGCCTGTGTTTAGGTTTCTACAGTCTCAGCCCTACAGCTAAAAAAGAGGAGATGCTCTTTCAGGACACATTTAGAAACTTTTATATCATTTATGGGTGTCTGGAACTGGAACTTTGGATATTTGAGCTCCTTATGTTCCTTTATTAATTTGTTCTCCTAGTTAGAAGACGGTAGATGTCCCATGCAGGTTTTTTTTTTTTTTTTTTTTTTTGGTTTTTCTCCGGT
>NW_004955548.1:501919-550365 GCF_000276665.1 Chinchilla lanigera | reverse complement strand
TAAATCCCCAGCCCCCCATGCAGGTTTTGAACTCATTATTTTCTGTCACTAGTTTTTCCAGAGATGTTAAGAGCAACCAACCACCATCATATTTTTCACTCTGCCAAAAATATCTAGAAGTATTGTATACGGAGTCACTAAATTCCTTATATCTCACTAGAGGAGAGTTAGGATAAACAAATGGGTCTCCATTGCATATTATTTTAAACAGTTCACACCAAAGACTATCAGTACTCCATATATTATCAGGAGCATCTACAACCCTAATTTGGGTCAAGGGGAGTCCAACACAGAGCCTCTTCACACCTACTCTGACATGTCAGTTTGAAAGTCAAACATTCAACCATAGTGTTTTAATTGTCCCACTGTGTCCTACTCCCTTACTAGGAAGAAATTTACTAGTAAAATTGGGCACAGTTCCCCAATTCTAGAAAGTGCTGAAGTGGATTTTACCTGTTAGGATTACACATGGTCTCCTTGCTCTAAATAGTCAACAGTTGGATCCTGTTGCATTGTGTAATGGAATACCTGGGAGGGCAGGAGCAAGTACAAGTATGATAACAAAAGTAGCTATGGAACTAACATTGGGACAAAAAGTAGAAGTTGTGACTCCCTATCAGTACAGAGCTATTCTTGAGACAAAGCTTATTTGTGGCTGACAGAGGAATGTCTTACCAAGTACTGAGCTATGCTTCTAGATATCACTGAAATTACCATAAAGATTTGCAATACTCTCAAACCTGCCTCAATATGCCTATTGCTCAGAGGTCAACCATACTTGTGGAAAGATGATTTCAAAGAACTATAAAAACTGGCAGGACAGTAGTGACATGCCTGTACAAGACCCTGAGGAAAATGACAGAGGTTCACTGATAGAAGTCATCAAAAAGTAGGTTATGCAGTTGTCATTCTGCAACGGGTTGTTCAGGCCAAAAACTTTACCCCAAGGACGCTTCTTAAAAAGTAGAGCTCATGGCCCTTACTTGGTCATTGATATTAGGAAAAGGCAAAATCTAACACTAAGACTCCCATTATGCCTTTTTTGGTGCTACATGCATATGTGGCAATCTCAAATAAAAGTGGCTTAATAAATAATAAACAATCATCTATAAAGTGCAGAGCAATTCTACAACAGCTGGAGGCAGTCTATATTCCCAGGCAAGTCTCTGTCATTCATTGTAAGAAACACAAAGGGGCACGTCTAAAAACTTTTCAGAAAATCAGAAGGATGATAGGCAAAAAGTACAACCTTATGCCCACTCAAGATCCTAGTTTTATTCCTGCTTCCTGAGGAAAAATTAAAACAAGTCTATACACCCCCCCCAGAAAGATAAATGGGCCTTGGGCAAAGAAAAATGAAGAGTATTATGATGCTGTTTGGAAAACAAACTGATCCTTCCTTGAGTGACACAGTAGAAAGTGATAGAAGCATGTCATGCTTCTTTCCATATGAGAAGGAATGATATGTAGGAAATAGTCTCTCAGATTTTCAAAGGACCAGGAGTGTGGTGACCACCTAACAAATCTGCAAAGCTTGCCTACTGTGTGCCTACAATAACACTGGCAAGTCCACATGACCTCCATTGTTAAAACTAGTGCAGAGGGGAGGGACATATCCTAGAGAAAACTGGCAATTAGGCTTTACACATATGCCATGATGTGAAGGATTTAAACAAACATGGTTCTTAGTTGACACCTTTACAGGTTGGATTGAGTCCTTCCCTGCCTATTCAATAAAGGCTACAGTGGTAGACAAGGTTCCTCTCAAATAAATCAAGCTTAGTTCAACACTTTCTCCCATTAAACAGGCAACTCAACAGTCCTTAGCATATAGGCACTAGCTTTTTCCTCATTGTCAGAGACAGCTTTTCTCCAGCACGGTCTTTGAGCCCCAAAACACCAAGTTAGTCTGAGAACACATAATCACTAGTAGGAGGGGATTACAGCCCCTTTCAGATGGGAGTAAGTGTATCAAGATAGAAATTACCACCAAGCTATCCAACTATATGAAAACAAAGTCCTTCCAACTCCTGGCTCAGGAAGATCATCTACTGTCTCTCAGAATTCCATAAAGAATATGGAGATTTATGTATTTTGGGGAGAAATGAGGCAGTAAATTAGGGTGGGATAAACTGGTTGGATAGTTGGGCATGACCTATTAATCACAGAGACCCAGGATACATGCACAGAACAGTTTTCAAGTCCTGAACACAGACCAATCAGAAATTGCAATCTTCAATTCTTTTGCTGTGATAGCAAGCTGGGTTTTGATAGGATGGCCTAGATCTAATGGGAGGCTGAAGAATGAGCTATACAAAAGACCCTCATCATTAACATTGTGGCCACTGTGAGCTTCTCTCTGGCTCATTCTCACTATGCAGTGCATACTTTTTTCCTACCTTTAATAAATCTAAAACCTCATTACCCTTTTCACATGTCTTGTGTAATTCTTTGCTGAGGACACCAGGAATGTAGAAAGAATCCTAGAAAGAACGCATGGGACCCAGAATCCAGCAATAGTTATGATATAGTCAGAGACCACTGTAGAAATGGAGAACAGACCGACCTGGGTCTTTGCTAGCTATCCATTAAAATCATAACTTACTTTTCTGGAAGAATCAGGAACATAAAAACTATAAACCTTTATTCATTTAACCAATGTCTAGCAATGGCAAAATATTGTCTCTTGGGGTACCATGCTGACTATTGCTACGTAACATTTTTGAGAAGCTAAACAATTTATTTTAAATAAGAGTGCCCAGCTAGTGCTATATTAATATGTGTGCCACATTATCTTAGTGTTCAACTGACTTTGATTCCCGAGAGTCTTTAAGATTTTAATGAATGAAACAGTTTTAATTACATTTTTATGTTCTTCAGTCTTTCAACCTTTGTGAACCTGAAAATTCACTTTCTAAAGTCTAGCACCTAAAATACAGTTCTGACTGGTTAACATGGGTGAAATGAATGTTAACATTTCTGATGGCACCTTTATTTTATCTTTTAAACATTTACTTAAGTCATATGAACCAAAAGCATTTGACCTAGGCTTTCTTAATTACTCAGTGCTCTGATTTTTAAATTATGTTATCATCTAAACAATACACAAACATAAAGTACACAACACAGGCATAACATATAATACACATATGTATATCAAGATACATAAAACAAACATTTAGATTTAACATTTACCAGCTTTAAAAAGTCAGACTATTAGCATGATCTTCCTCTTTACAGTCCTAAGCATTACTTAGTACTAATTTTGGCTGTCAGAAGGTAGGAATTCTGGTTTTAGCCAGGTGAGAAATATATATCTCAAAGGAAACTGCTTGCCCAATTTATTTGCATTTGACTTTCCCTAAGCAGTTTTTCCCCTGCCTTATATGTCTTAGCCCATTTAAAAACCTCTTGTTTTTTTCTAATTTCCCATTAGACATAATTGGCCAGAAGTCTGCAAATTTAATCCAGGCTCTGCTGCTCAAATCCTCCAATGTGGGAGAAAAAAGAAATTAGTTTAGGAACATGCTTCCCACTCAGAAATCACAAAGGTGAGTCATCTGTAGTCAACTTTTTTTCAGTTTTTCTAGTTGAGGGATGAAGGTGGCAGGAGATAATTAATTTTCAGCAAGCAGAAATCTTGACAAATTTTTTTTTTGGTACCAGGAATCTTACTCAGGACCTTGTTCTTGCCAGGCAGGCACTGTGCCACTGAGCTATATCCTTGGTGACAAATATTTTTAAACACAACCAGTTTAGAACAAACCAAAGACTGTTAGGCAAAATGAGAAAGGATTTAAATTCCAATAAGAAATTCACCAAAATTAGCTTAGCAGCTGCATGATCAGTGGGCACAGAATGCTCTTGGTTATACTTGAAAGTAATCTCGAAAAGGGCAAAGAAAGCACCTATGGATATCATCCTGGCCAAGGTTACCCTAGAAAATCTCCTTAAGGACAGTTGCATGCAACCAGAGTGTGCTTTATTTATATAGGTCATGTTGTATCTAAGTCAGGGATAAGTAAAATTTTTCTAAGGAGCTATGAAGTAGCACAAGCATTTTCCATTCCTTAGAAAATTACAACGGTCTCTAACCTCTTAAAGTCTCATAATATCAACTTTCCTGTCAGACAGACAGTTAAAGAACCCAGAACTTCAGATTGCTTCACAAAGAAGCCTCAGAATGGCTTGAAGCCCCAAATAGCTCACATGAAGCCCCAAATCCAAGGAAAGGAAATAGAAAGTGTAGCATCTTTAGGACGAGTTTAAACTTCTAGTGATCCTGTGTCAAAAGGGGAAGATCACTGGCCAAATTGAGTTCTCCATTGAGTCTTACAGGGGAAACCCTTTCTTGACCTTACATTCATAGGATGGAGAAGACACAGCTCAGATTGCCTCCTTGTCACTGCATAGTGGGTCCTTGTGGAATTTTTCCCAGATTCTGGGTGTCCTGAACAAATAATTAAACAAAACACAGAGAAAAGGTATTGGAGATGTACACCAATGAAGGTGGAAAAGAAGTACACTCTGCAGAGTGGGAGAGGGTTAATGAACAGACTCACAGTGGCCATGATAATAAAGAAAGAGGGTCTTTTAATCTGACTTTCCTAGATTGGCTTCTCCCTCATGCAGATAAGGCATTAGGAAAGTTGTCCTAACAAAAATTCACTTGATCCAATGCCAGATTTAAACTGCCCTACAGAAAGACTTTCTTGACTTCCTTTAGATATAAATGCATAAGTGGAAATATCACCTTTATGACTGTTTCTGTGTACAGTGTTCAGGAGCTGCAATATTGTCCTGGACCCTATGGTCTGTGCATGTCCCCTTGGTCTCTGACTTTTATAGATTCTGCACAGTTGTTTGAACGGTTTGCTTTAGCCCAAAATACCTTGTTTCCCCCTGAAAGACACTGTAGCAGAAAATACCCCCGAGCCAGTATATTTCAGTTGCTCTGATAATAATTTCTGTTCCAGTTCTGGTTGTTCCTGTCTCTTAGAAATGGCTGGTCACTGTGATGCACATTGTAAAAACCTATCCCCAACTGACAAGCCATTCTGCCTCTGCACTTCCTGCTTGCTTATCCAATATAAGCCCTAGACTACCACCAGAGATCAGGGCCTGATATTCTGGGAATGATCCCGATCAGTGCCCATCAACACAAAGTAACTCTGCCTCCAAATCCTAAGTGTCATTTTGGTGTTTCCATTTGCCATTGCATCTAGTGTGTTGGCCAGGAAGACCAACCATGTTGACCTCTTTGGTCACCAGTCATGGCCCTCACAGATGGAGCAAGGATCTCTCCAGGTCCTGATAGCAAGGTGTGCCCTTGAGATTTTTTGAGTTCCCTCAGAGGTCTGGAAGAGGATTAATGGCTCCCCACTCAAGCAGCTCACATTGGACCCCAAAGGGAGGAAGACACAATCTGTCTGTCTGACTTCCTACCTGCCTGATTCTGGTAAGACCCCCAGGGGCACTCCAGTTAGTCAGTCTGTCAGTCCTACTCAGTTCTAGCAGAAGAAGAGCTTGATCAACTCTTGTTAGTTAAGGCCACCCTCAAGGAAAGGGGGCTTGGAATGTTTAACTTTTAAGTGCCTGCTGAATGAATGTGTGTGAGTGGAACAGACAGCATAATCAATAGGCTGCTCTGTCTGTGCACCAAGACTGTAAAGCACTGGTCATGGTGGTTGATTGGGCCCTTATCTGTGGTTCCATGGTGATCAACATATGGCATAATGGAGGCCTCATACCCTCCTTAGCTTAGTTAAGCCTAAGTCCGTATGAGAGACACAGCCAGGCTGGCATCTGAATGATCTCTTTCTGAGGGGCACCCACCATTTCTTGCACCATCATTCACGAATGCACAGCATACGCTGTAGGGAGATAGAATGGGAGCTACCTAGTTAAAACCCATAGTCCCTGACTGCAGGAAACTGGGCTTTTACAGCATTAAAAATAAAACCAAACTGCTCCCTGAATCTCAAAGGAAAAAAGGAAAAAGAGGCCCACTCTTCCTGACAATTCTGCCTTGGTATCCTTATCAGGCACCACAGTTGCTGCTAACACCTATAGTTTCACTCTCTGCAACTCACTAGTCTACTTCCAGCCAATTGAAATGGTTCCAGCTAGCCATTTCTTGCATTTGTCCACAGAGGCCCTCCCAACAGAGCAGTCTGTTTACCAGCTTATCCCGGTTAGATGGTATCATCTAACGCTCACCCAAGATGACTGTCAACAATTTCTTCTGAATTCCACATTTCGATTGAGGAAAAATTGGATTGTCAGCCTTGAAAAATAAGTTGCACCCTGTCAGGCCTGAATAGATAGGACAGACTGAGCGCTATCAAATTGGGCCCCTGAGAGCCTGCAATCATTGCAAAAGTCAGGGACAAACCTTTGACTTTCCTGGTGGACAACTGAACACAACTCTCTGCCTTCAAAAGTTCCCTCTGTCAAAAAGTTACCATCACTGAGGCAACTGAGACTCTTGTCTCTTTCCCTTTTTGCCAGGCACAAACTTACAGCCTGGGAGGACATCTCCTTCATACCAAGTCAGTTAGCCTGGCTCTTGTTTAATCCTGCACATTCAACTTTGACTATTCCCTGAGAAGAAAATGATGTCTGCATCAGCCTGAGACAGATAACCACAATCCCGAAGTTCTGAAAACTCTTCTCCCAAAAGTATGGACTAAAAACTCACCTCTGGGCCTGGCCATCAACCATGCCACCTTACTATGACTGCTGTTGCTATCAGATGTCATGGAAAGCACAAATAGGCATCCAGCCATACATCAGCCTGATAGATTGTTAATCACCTTGTGCTGTCAACAACACAGCCATCACCTTACACTCTGCAGTTCCTGACCCACACACCCTTTTTCGACTGTTCTAGATTTAAAAGATGCTTCCCTCTGCTTTCAAGTGGCTCCCATAAGACCCTTTAACTGAGATAAAAGGCCAGTTCTCTTGGAATTAATTGCTACAATGGTTAAAAACTCTTCTACTATTTTGGGGGAGGCTCTAAAAACAGATTTGGCCTAGCCACCAGCACCTTTTCTCTGAGGTTTCTCTGTACCTTCCAGCTCTGTCATGGTCCCCCAAGCAAACAGTATAGACTGTCAAACTGCTATAATATACCTCTTCTGCCTGTACAGCCAGTTCAAGATCTCCGAGCTGCCAATGCTGCCGTGATTTCCTTCCATATACATTGCTTCAGTCTTCTGCCATCCATAGCCGGCTGGTACATCTTCCTGGACCTAAAAAGTGCCCCCTTCTGCCTTCAGTTGGCTCCTGTTAGCCAGTTCCTCTTTGAAACTCACATGGATCCAACCTCCCAGAGGTACAAAAACTTGTTCTCTCTTTAAAAAGTACTTCTAATTAATGACACTCAAGCTGCTGCTCGAAAGACACAAAAGCTCTGCTACAATATCAGGAAGAAGCTAGTTACAAGAAAGAAACTCCACAAATTTCTTGGAGCTGCTGGCTTCTATAAAATCTGGATTCTTGAGTTCATAAAAACAATGATGCTTACTCAGACTGTCAGAGTGTCCAGTGGCCTACCTGTGCAAATACTTGGATCCAGTAGCTAAGGTCTGCCTTCCCCCTTTTCCCCCATGCTGTAATAGCCACTGTCCTTCTGATAAAGGAAACTGACAAGCTCACCTTGGGCCATGACCTTACTGTCCAGGTGCCGCATGCTATGATGGACCTCACCCAGTACCAAGGACCCTTATACAAAAATCCTCACCTGACTCTTGCAGCAATAAAACCACTCGACCCTGCCATATACCTGCCTACAGAGCTGGGCACGATAGACCATGACTAGTTGGAACTGTCTGATAAACTTTTCATGAGCCAATCAAACTTAACCCTCCCCCCTACAGTGCTGAGTACACCCTTTTTGTAGATGGAAGTAGTTCTCATAGGAATGAAGTCCACAGGCTAGCTATGCTGTGGTCACCTTGGCCAAAACTATTTTGGCCAAAACTTCTTGTGGGGATTATCTACACAGCAAACTGCTTCCTGCTGCTGTTTGGAAATCTGCCACCAATGACTCAAAATAATCCAGTCCAGAGGCCTAAGCCCACTTCAGGGAGCCAACTGATTGAAACAACAATCCCAGACACCAGACCTTTCCCCACTGTATATTCTACAAGCTCAAGCTGCTACATTTGCACCTATACCCCTGCAGTGAGCTCAGGCTTCAGCATTTGTGTCACAGGTTCCAATCTCTCATTCCCTACCTATACTCAGAAGACAAAAAAAGTCTGTAGGGTCCTACTGTAAAAAAAATCATCCCTAGATATGCCCTACCCTTGATCATTGGCAGTGACAGTGGGCCTATATTTGTAGCAGAGGTAACTCAAAAATTAGATTAAATAAAAACTACATACAACATCTGACTACAAAGCTCTAAAAAAAGTTAAAACCAGCTTGTAGCCAGTTAAAAGACCAGCTATATCAGTAGACATTCTTGCACACACATATAACCCAAGTACATATTAACTACCTCTACAAGTTTCAGAAATCCAGCCTTAAATTTACTAAAAAATTTACCTGGACTAGATAACTCACTCTGGAGACAACATACTCAATGCCTTGTTCCTGTCACTCCAGACACTGACAGGTTAATATATGAAAGAAGCCTGAAGACATAATTCACAGGATTGCTCCATATCTATTCTGCTTGATTTTTGTGTCTTTTCAGGCTGCTTACCCCAGTCTTTGTTTCCCTGCCCCCGTTAGCTGTGGTTTTTGCCTTAAACTCTGTAGATGGTTGTCCCAAGAGAATAAAACAATCAAATACTTGGCTAAGATTTGATGAGCATCCAAGACACATTGGACACTCTCCTAGATCAGATTAACTCCTTCACTCCCTTGTCAGAGTCAACTAAGAGGGAAACCTATACTAAGGGAAACAAACCACAAACTCCTGGTGGAAAAACTTTTATACTTGGAGACTTGGGCTAGGGCCCATCTTAAGATCAGTGATGATCCTAATGTTGCTGCCTTTAGTTGGGCCTTGTCTCAAAAGATCACATGTAATATGTCCAGCAAAGATTTGCCAAGGAAACTAAAAGAGGAGGGAAATGTAGCAGAAAATCCCCCCCACCAGCCAGAATACATCAGTTTGTTAGTTGCCTGGGTAATAATTCCTGTTCCAGGTCTGGCTCTCTTGTATTAGAAATGGCTGATCACTATGATGCACATTATATAAATCAGTTGACAACTGACAAGCCACTCTGTTTCTGTACTTCCTGCTTGCTTATCCAATACAAGCCCTAGACTACCAGAGATCAGGGCCTGATATTCTGAGAATGATCCTGATCAGTGCCTGTCAACATAAATAAATCTGCCTCCAAATCCTGGATGTTGTTTTGATGTATTCTTTGCCACTGAAACATAATCTCTATGATTATTTATGAAATGTTGAGGTTTTTAAAAAATAGCTGTTTCCTGTTGAAAGGGGTTGTAGGCCCTTTTTACTGGGAGTTATGTGTTCTCTAACTTGGAATGTTAGAATTTAGGAGGTGGCCTGAAAAGAACTTGTCAGAAGACAATGAGAAAAGAGTTAGTTCCTATATGCTGGGACTTTGTAAAATTGCTTGTTCAATGGGAGAAAGCTCAGTGAATTTGTAAGGAGAGTCATGGGCTGCATGGGGATTATCATATGCGTGGATTTTTTGAAGGGATAAATAGACAAATTCTATTATTATGTTGAAGAGGTAGAGACCAAATATAAAAAGGAACAGAATATTTTCTAGTCTCTATTAAAAGATGAACTATGACAGATCCAACAATTAGAGACATTATTTTTCTGTGCTCTTATTTGGGAGAAGATTTCTAAGGAGTTTTAATTCCATGCTCACTGTGGAGAAGAAAGTATGATGAAGAGAGATATTAGACAAACAATCAAGAATCTTCCAGGCAGAGCCCTAGCAGAATTACAATATTATGGATTTAATTAAAAGCAGGAATCCTAATAAAAGTGCCTCTTACACTGCTGTGTATCAGGGGTCAATAGTGACTCTCTATATCTTCACCTAGAGTGGTGTGGGAGTCTTTTTTTTTTGAACAGGTGCTTCAGATCTTCCAGAGGTTCACAGGAGTAGCATTACTTGGGGGGAGGTCCCTTTCCTCACATAGGTTCAGGTGGGGCTTGCTTTATTCTAGACAAGTGAATCTAGCTATTTATGTGCCACCTTTACTGCAGTAGGTGTGACTATCACTGAAAGGGTGCCCTTTTATTTTGATTTTAATTTATCTGTATGAATCCATTCTTTCCAAGTTTTAATGGGCACTTGGTCTTCTGGGCAGATACTAGGTGGTTCTCCTGGGCCAGGAGCTGGCAAGACTTTGTTTCGGTATATTTGGATAGTTTCATGTAGTTGTTTCAGATTAACAAGGTATAGTAACAGTCTTGTGGCCTCTGCGTGCACTACAACATCAGAAGATAGATAGGGCCTTCCATATAAAATCTCAAATGAAGGGCTAGGGATATAGCTCAGCTGCAGAAGAGTCTGGCTAGCAAGTGCAAGGTAATGAGTTCAATTCCTAGTACAAAAACAAACAAACAAACAAACAAAACAAACAACACACCAGAAAAACTAAAATCTCAAATGAATTTATATTTCACCAATTTTGTGGGGATTGAAGCCTCATGAAGGCTATTGGCAGTAATCAGAGCCAAGACTCAGAAGTTTTATTGGCAAAGGTTTCCCAGAGTTTGCTTTATGGTCTTTTTTAAAATCCATTTTGGAGGACAAAGATCTTCTTGCCAAATGGAGATGGTACTTCATTCCTAAAGACTTTGCCACTTTCTGAGTTTTCTGAGAGGTAAAAGAAGAACCAAACTCAATCTAAAAAGAACTGGGGTAGGCCAAACAGGGGGATGGTGTTTTTTGAGGAGCATCTTGACTACTTACATAGCATTTTTGGAACAGGTAAGGAAAACCTCAATCCAACAAGTGAAGGTGTCAACTAAGGTCAATATTTGTTTAAATCTCCCATGTGGTGGCATATGCTTAAAATGTCATTTCCAGTCTTCTGTAGGGTTTGTTTATCTATTCTATAAGTGTTGTAACAAAAGAAATGGTCTGGACTTGTCAGGGTTATTGTATGCACAGAGTGAGCAAGCTTTGCAAATTGGTTGTGTGGTTCCAGGTAGTCCTGGTCCTGTGAAAATTTCAGTGACCTTTTCCATGTAGCATCTCTTTCCATGTGGAAAGGACCATGAAGGACTTTCATAGCTTTTCATTGTGTTCCTGGAGGAAGGACTAATTTGCTTCTCAAATATCACCAAAGTCCCTGTTTAATTTTTCCTTGTCCTAAGGCCCATTTATCTTCATGGAGTGTATAGGCTGCTTTTAATGGTTCCTTTGTAACTGGGAATAAGGCTAGGGTCCTGAGGGTTGTAAGGCTACCCTGTAGTCTATCTGCTTTCTGATTCTGTAGTGAGACTTGAGACATGCCCCTTTGGCCCCTGATATTGAATGACAGCAACCTCCCTGAGAATATAGGCTGCCTCCAGGAGGTGTAAATTTTTTTGCTTGTTCTTTATATAGATGATTGCCTTTTATCAGCAAGCCCCTTTTTCAGATCACTGTATGGGCATATGGCACCAGAACTGCATGTTTGGAGTTACACAGGTAGCTATTTAACATCTTGCTTTTTCCTCATATCAATTTCTAAGTAAGGGCTACAGGCTCTGTTTTTTTAGTTGGACTGACAACTGTATAACCTGCCTTTTGATGTCCTTCTTAGACAAAACTACTTGCATCAGTGAACCATTTCTCTTCGGGGTCTTAGAGGGGAATACCACTGCTGTCATACCTGCCTTTATATGTCTGGGAAATCACCTGCTCATAAGAGTGTGTAACCTCTGAGCCTATAGACATCAGTAAGGCAGGATTAAGAATATTTCAAATCTTTATGGTAATATCAAGGTTATCTAGAGTCATGGTCTAGTACATGGAAAATTGTCCCCTGTCAATAGCTAGTGACTTTTTGTCTCAAGAATGGCCCTGACCTGATGGGGAATCAGTACTTCTAGTTTTTGTCCCAAAGTTAGTTTTGAGGCTTCTTGCATTAATATAGTTGTAGCTGTTATTATCCTCAGGCATCGTGGCTATCCAGTAGCTACTGCCTTTAATTTTTTGGAAAAGTATGCCACTAGACAAAATTTCTGTCCCAGATTTTTGGTCAAGACATCCAAGCAATTCCACTTACATCTGATACATAGAGGAAGAAGGTTTTTCTTATGCATTCCTAGTGCTGGATCCTGAGTGAAGACATGCTTTATCTCTTGGAAGGCATCATACGTCACTTTTGTCCATTATAATGGCTCAAACACAGGATCTTTGACAGCCTCTCAGGCTTTTCCACTAGCCCAAAATTAAATAGCCGGAGTCAGTAGAATCTGACCATTAGCAGGAAGCAATAAAACTGTTGCTTGATGGCAGTGTGTCCAAAATCATAGACAGCCTGTATATGGTCCCTAGACAGTTACCATTCCCTAAGTGTAAGAATGCATTCCATTTATTGGACCCTCTGAAGGGGTATTTGAGCCTTTTTCTTTGACACTTTATATCCATTTTTACCTAGAAAATTGAGATTTTGGAGAGTATTATTGTTGAATAGCTTGCAAATTGGGCTGTAGTTTAGAATATCATTTGCATACTGTAGAATGATCCCCTGTAAAATTTCTAGGTTCCTGAAAATCTTTTCTGGTATCTAAGCAAAAATGGTTGTGGCTATCTCAACTCTGTTTGAGAAATGTCCAAGTATACTGTTGTTTTTTCATTTGAGATGCAATTTTTTTTTCATTTAAAGGCAAACAGTAATTGAGAGTCTGGGTGGAGAGGAATAGAAAAGGCATCTTTGAGGTTCAAGACTTAGAACTAATTTGTGTCTCCTGGAATTTGTGAGAGGATTGTTCATATATTTTGCACTAGTGGATAGAATGAGATTACAGCCTCACTAATGAAGCAGAGCTCTTTTACCATCTGATAGTTCAGAAAAATTTACTATGGGGACAATGGGAGTGTTACGAGGGTACTGACAAGGCCACAGAAAGCCATAATTGAGAAACTTTCTATGAAAGGTGGAAGGCCTTTATGGGCCTCTTCCTTGACGGCATATTGCTTTTGGTTGGGAAACTGGCTGGGATCTATTCATTTTATAACTACCAGTACTGCTGAATTTGCCCTTCCAGGCATTTTGTTTACATATTGTAGAATGATCCCCTGTAGCAGATAGACCTGCTGACTAATTAGGTCAAGGAAGCCTGGAGTAGTCTTGACAGGTAAAATCTGCTTTGGCCTTTGTTGGAATTGGAGAACTGCTCCCAATTTTACTAATAAATTCTCTTAGGAAGAGAGTAGGACACCATGAAACAATTAAAGACTCATGGCTAAACATTTAACTTTTGAATTGACATGTCAAGGCAAAAGTAAGGAAGCTCTGACTAGGGCTCCACTCAACCCCGATTATGACTATAGATCTAGAGGAGGATTTTTGTGAGAAAGCAGTTAAAACTGAGTAAGTTGCCTATCTATCTAATCTATCTATCTATCATCTATTACCTATCAATCTATCATCTATCAATCATCTACATCTATCATCTATCAAACTATGTATTATCTATCATCTATTATCTATCAATCATCTATCAATCTATCATCTATCAATCATCTACATCTATCATCTATCAAACTATGTATTATCTATCATCTATTATCTATCAATCATCTATCAATCTATCATCTATCATCTATCTATTATCTATCAAACTGTCTATCTATTGTCTATCTATCTATGTGTCTATCTCTATCATCTCTTTTCCCAAATTGTTCCAGGAATTGAATTTGTTTTCCCGTGATATCCAGGGTCACCTGGAGTTCCTTGTAGGCGATGGAGATATCCATGGACAGGGACGTTGCAGTTTGCCCCAGGCCCCTTCAGTCCTCTTTGTCAGGGTGAGAGCTGAGGGTTTTGTCTGGCTTGGCTCCTCTGTGGGAGTGTTGGGGGATAAATCCTCCAGTGCCATGAATTAGTATATTAGCTGCTTAACATGCAGAGGAGAACCTGGGTGGTGGTCTAGTACAGTGGCATGCCTAGTGTCGTTTTCTTGAATTTAAAACAAGAACTGTTTTCTTCATTTGTCCTGGATGTTCCTTTGGAAAATTAGGGTGTGCTTAAAGCATGACCAATTGGAACAGCCATAGTTTTGGTCTGTCTTTGTTCTCAGTGCATTTTCTTTTTACCTTTTTCTAAATTCTAATTTTTGAACACAGAAAAAGCTGTGTCCAATATCTGGATCAATGCGGCCCAACGACACAACTGAAGTTTTTGTAATTTGTGTCAAATATCTCGGTTTGACTGACTAATGAAATAATGTCCCATTAGTACACGTCCCTTCTTAGAAGATGGACCTAAGTTTGTGTTTTTATGGAAACTCCTTCTAAATGACTTTGTCCTGTGTAATCTCTTTCACCTTTTCATAATTGACAGGTTTTGCAAAATTTTATTCCCATGATCAGTGCTCATCATTTTATTATTTTTTTATTTATTTTTTTATTTTAAGGATAAAAGGAGGGAAACATTAACATACATACAACATTTTACAACATATCACAGGCACAATACAGACAATACAGAGTTCCAAACAAAGTGGTAGGGAATTAACAATGGTGGTTGTATTACATATTGATATCTTCAAAGTGGCTTCTCATGAAAACAGATATAGACATGCAATACTGGTCAACCAAAGACTCATTGACAGTTTCTTTCAGCATAGAAACAGTGCTCATCATTTTAGACTTCATATTTACTCCATCTCTAGAATTATAGTCCCATTTAGTTCCGTTAGGACAGTAACCTCTCTGGGGTGATTCCCTTTTCTTCTTACAGCTTACTGCCCATCAGCATATATCCTAGCCTCTTCTAGGACTCTCTGTTTTTCATCTCAGGTCAAGGAAGTGGCCAAGACAAGTTGGATAGCTCACCATGATGTCCAGGTCAAAAGCAAGGTTCAAAGTTTGAAACCCATCAGCAAACCTAGAATCTTTTGAAAATCAGCTTAATATTTCAGGCCTTTTGAAAAAGGAATCTGTACTCTCGTATTCCTTGCTAACCCTGGGAACTTCCTTAGGGACAGAATGAGCTATGAGTTGGAAAAATAATAAACTATTCTGAGTATGCCCTGTGGGGCTTAAGGCTGTCTGAGGAGCTCAAATAGGGGACAGGGGAGTACTGGGTCTCTTTGGGAAGGTAATTGCTGATGGGGTTTCTGAGTCACCTGGAAAAGATGGGACTAAATTCCTGGCCTAAGGGTGATAAGGAGGAAGTTGATGAACTGGTGCACTTCTTCTCATTAGACATGCAGGGGAGTCCCATATCCCACTGAGACAGGTGGGCAGTGCGAGGAGGGAATCATCTATGGTATCAGTCTCCTCTTTGGCAGTCTTTTTAGCCACCTCTTTTTAGCCAACTCTTGGGCCTTTGGACAAGGACTGTTTCTGATAAAGAACCATAAAAGCCTGAACATGAGGCATTTCAGACCACTTTCCTTGCCTTTTGCACAAAAGACCTAAACAAACAATACTATTGTAGTTTAGACTGCTTTTCTCCACCCATCTCTTGCCATTTCCTACTTCATACTGTGGCCAAAGAATAATGCAATAGAAGATCAGTTACTTTATTTTCAGATTGTCTGAGTCATGTTGTCTGCAGTTCTTAAGGATTCTGCCTAACGGTGAGGTTGGTGAGATCTGCAGGACGTTTCTCATGGTGCTTCATGGGGCTTATGGAAAGACAGACGACTAGGTGTGGTCCCGCTGAGAGCATCCTCCCAGAAAGGCAAAGACCCTTTCAGCCCTGGGCCATGCCCTTGGGAACTCAAATTTCAGTTCCAGAAGTGTCTGGCAAAGTAAGCAGCACCCATACCCGCCTTCTTCTGTAGACCTCTCCATAACCTGTGGCCTACTCTGACTCCTTGAAGACCAGGGTGGTGTCACCTACTTGCTCCATTTAACTACTTGAGAAACAGTATACCTCCTATTTATCCCAATAATAAAAGACTTTGGTAATTATCTTTTAAGGCAGTAGAGGTAGAAGCCTATTCCTTGAAAAAGCTTTGGGATGTTCCAAGTACAAAGATTGCATCTGTTTTCTATTGACTAAAATATTCCAGCTCTAATTCTGTATCTTCACAGCTGGCTGGATAGACCTTCAAGTTCTATTCCATTTGTTTTGCTCAGGGCCTCAGACACATTTCTAAATGACCTGTATTTTTGATGCAAGAACTAGGGAACATATCTGCACAGACTTAGAAGAGAAAAAGGGAGGAGATACATATATTCCTTGGAAGTAGAGACCATTGCTCTTATCTATAGGGGTGGGATTTCCTGGTATCCACAAGGATAATTGGTAAACATGGTGGACAGGTGAATTGGGATGGCTAACTGAGGTTTTAGGAAATGTGGTCCTGAAGCAAGTGAGTCACTAAGGATAGCTGCAAATAAAAGGCCGTTTAGGGGAAAAACGCAAATGAGACTTTGATCATGGTGAGCACAAAAAGTGGCAGGCTGTGGTAGGTGGCTACTCAAATAGGAAGCCAAGTTACTGATAGCTATTCCCACAAAAGAATGACATAGCTGAATAAAGTATTGGGAAGAACAAAAGCATGGGAGGAAAAGAATTTTGATGAACTTAAAGTCACACACATGGAACCTGCATGGTGCATAGGAGAGTTTTTGCAACCAGCAGAGCCTAAAATTATGTTTAATGACTCAGTTAGCAGCAGATGCCTGAACAGCTCGTAACTGCCTATCTTGTGCCCACAATAAGTGACCAAAGATACAAAAAAGTGGGAAAGAGAAGAGAGGAGAGGAAAGGAGAGGAGAGGAGAGGAGAGGAGAGGAAATAATTTTCCCCAAAGGGCTATTACCTCCTCACTGGCTTGCCAAGAAATGTTACTGGATGATGGGTTACAGGGGGAATTCTTTCTGTTATTGGTGTCTTTTTTTTTGTTTTGTTTTGTTTTTCTCCGGTACCGGGAATCGAACTCACAACCTTGCGCTTGCCAGGCAGGCGCTGTGCCGCTGAGCTAAATCCCCAGCCCCTGTTATTGGTGTCTTGAACAAAGAATTGGACAAGCAAACACGGAAAAGGTAGCAGGGATGTACTTTTATTAGAGGTGAATAAGAAGTATCCGCTGCAGGGTGAGAGTGGGCTGGTGAACAGATTTGTAGTGGCCCTGATAATAAAAGCAAAGGGGTGTTTTTATCTGTATTTCTTGGACTGGCTTCTCCTTCATGCAAGTAATGCACTGGGACGGTGATCCTATCAAAAACTCACTTGGCCTGGTGCCATATTTAAACTGCCCTAGGGAAAGGTTCGCTTAGCTTATCACCCGATGTAAGCGAAGAGTGGGAAATGACACTTTTCTGATTAGTTCCACATACAGTGTTCTGTGCACGTCCTCTGGGTCTCCATGACTTTGGCAGAGTCTTCCTGGTTGTTTGGCTGGCTTGTCCCAGCCCTAACCTCCTATCTCCCCTTCATTGTAGAATCCTTGCAGCAACCTGTGCAGCCAGTAGGCAGCTTCTAAATGGTACTAAACTCTGCTGCCCATCCTAGAATACAGGTGATTAATGCAGAAGAAACCAAAGAAAACCAAAACAAATGAGTACTGTAAACCAACAAAACAACCTGAACAATTTTTTCCTACTTCTGAACCTCTTTCACCAGTCAGTACCCCAAAATGACTTCTAGGAGGCCCAAGGGACCCCAAATGATGAAGATGCTTACTTCACCCAACTGGCACTGCCAGTGACCTAAGAGAAGGTTCAAATGTTGCAGACAGTAGATCCCTAGAGTGCACTCCTCAGGGGAAAACCACTGAAGCGATCCCAAACAACCTTTTTCCTTTTACCAATGGAAGTGTTTATAGCCAGCTGATGTCGTGAATAAGAAAAGAGGGAGATCTCTCAGGTACACGTCTCCCTGGCAGGGACTGGAATATTCCTGGAGTCCTGTCCATAGGTTCAGCGAGCGATGAGTAGCCAGTCTCTTTTCCCAGGTGCCCTATGCCATGTGTGTTAGAAGCCACTTAGTTTCACAAACTCCTGTTCATTTTCTAGCTGCTGATAAAAGCAAAGAAGTCCCTTTTTTGTGAAAAGCAAAACGGATTTATTCAAAGCTAGCTTTGAGGAGATGGATGGGCCCATTCACCTCAAATCACAATTTCACCATGAACAGTCCTGTAAGGGTCTTTTTTAGTAAGGAACAGAGGGAAGGGGAAGCACAGAGAGAAAACGGAGGTCTCTACCCTTGCATTATTACTTCCACTCACCTTAATCTCATCCCTCCCTTTCTTGTGGAAAGGAAACCGGGCTCCTGTTTCCTGGTGCCAGCATCTACATATTTTATCTGTTCATCTGGGCTAGGGAGAGGTAGGAAGAGCTGTTTATGGCCCATCCCTGAGAACGTCTGGAGAAGTCACTTACCATTGAAGAAAGAAAATTCTAACTTTTAAAGTTCTATTTTGAGGTACCAGTTACACTGGGACAATTTTTTTGTTTGTTTCACAAATAAATAGTTCTGTCCTATTCTATGAAATAAATGTATTTTCTTTATGTTCCCCAAACCAACTGAAAATGGACTTGCAGAATTGTTATGGCTTAAAAAATTGCATTTTACCTCCTGAAGGCTTGACAATCAAAGGCTAATTGAAGTTGACTGCTGATAAGTGGAGAGATTAAAAAATTAAACATGGAAAACTAAATGTGTTTCCTAGGCAGGGAATTTTGAAGTGGGCAGTGTGTTTCTCATCAAAGGCTCTGAGTCTGACATTAGCACGACTAAATATAGAACAAAAATAGAGTTGAAGATCTAGCTCAGTGTTAACAGTGGTTGCCTAACATACCTGAAGCTTGGGTTTTAAACTCCAGTACCTCAACTAAAACAAAAAAAAGGAGAGAGAAATTACAAAAGGTATCTTGGGTAATTGGATTATAATTTTGTTTATAATGTCCTACATTTGCAGCATAATTAGAATATGTATAATGACCTTGTACTATATAATTATAAAAAGTATCACATTTTAATATGTTCCTCATATACTTTAAAAGCATGAATACAAAAATAAATCAACCACAGATCCAAAAATATTGCAGTTCTACAAAATTGGCATAAATAATTGAAATATTTTAATAACTAAATTAATAAATGAATTGCTATTAAACATATACTCTATTAAGCAGTGTGTGAGAAACTGAGCAGTAGAGTAACTAAGACAAAATCATTATTGTAGAAGAGCTTGAACTTGCATAGAAATGATAATGCATGATTTATTTAATAATTATATTATAAATTAATAAAAATCGATGAATTAACATGATATTTAGAAATATAAAAACAGTACTGATTAAAATGTAGGCATACATTAATTACTTAATATAGGTCAATTTTAGGAATGTTTTATTTTGGAAATGTATACTCATTGTGAAATCAAGTAAGGTCATTCAGACCATTTTTATAAAATGGGATATCAGATTGAGGTAAAGACCATCTATTCCAATTTTCTGTAGGGTAAACTGAAGGAGTAAAAAAGGATTGAAACATACACTAGATACTGTGAAATGGGAATAAATTGTTCAAAAGGAAACAGTAGCTCCTCTTTCCTTTTGAGGGGTAAGGGGGAAAGGAAGGAAGGGAAAAGGAAAAAAGATTAAGGATAAGATGGAAACAAAGTTTTGTAAATAGAGAAGGGAAGAAGGGTTGAAGGGAAGAGAGGGGATTGGGAAAAAAAGAGGAACCAAATACATCATGTACTTGTACAAAATCCCTATGATGAAAATGATCATTATATATATCTAAAATGTACCAATAAACTTAATTTTAAAAATGGGATAATTTCTTCCAGTGTTTATGCCTATGTTGCCAAAACTTAAGATACATGAGTCTCTTGGAAAGCTGTCCAAACAGTAATTTCTGATTGAGATGTTAGTACCAGTGGACTGGCAGTGGGAAGGATGCCCATGTCAGAATTTAACATTTTTCCTAGGTGATTATGATACAAGTAAGGGGGTCTGTGATCCCTTCAACACTATTATGTAAAAGGTTTTAAAAAGTTTTTTGGATTTTTAGAGACTTTGCTATGCTCCTTTGGAAATTAAATATAATATTTTCCACATAATTAGTTGCTTTCAACCTCCAAGTTAAAGAGTCTATTAGGAACAATACTGTGCAGCGTTTGTAATTCAATTAGGTTAGTCAAAATAATATTTTAATATCCACTGTGTCAGACACCATACTAGAAATTGAGCTCCTGGATGATTAAGATAAAATCACCCTCTAGGGAAAGGCACATATTTCCATAGAAGTCATAATTTCAAATATTTAATGTAGTTTCTAAGAGCTTACAAAGTAGTATTGTGTTTCAGGTATAGATGGAGAAGGCTTCAGCTTTAATAAAAATGTGTTCTTGCAATATAACTTCCATGCCTGGGTAAATCTGTAAAACTGGATGGGCAGTCCCTCTGCTATGTATTGTATGAATATGTCCCCCCAAACCCTCATATGATCATAAGTGGGGCTTTTTGGAGGTGGCTGAATCTAAGGTGTCTGAATATGGACTGAGGGGTGTTAACTAAAACAATCCGCTGATTGGTTTAGTATAATTCCCTGTGTGGATAATGGGAATGCCCACCCTGGGTGTGGGTGACACCTTCCAATAAGCTTGCAGCCTGAATAGAATAAAATCAAAAGGAAGGCTCACTGCTTCACTGCCTTCTGCTTGCCACACCATGAACAGTTTCTCTTCTGCCATTATACTTTGCCATGCTACCCTGCCTTGGAGCCAGCCAACTATGGACTGAAACTTCTACAAACTGTGAGCTAAAATAAACCTTTCTTCCTTTAACTTGTGGGTGTTGGGTATTTTTTCCCAACAACAAAGGAGTAACTAAAACACCTGGCAAAAGTCTCTGACAAAAACTACACAAAGGATTTAAACATGCAAAAATAAAGCCTTCAGTTTATTTATGCTATGGAGTTTTGCTGTAATACAATTCTGGCCACAGTTTGGTGAAACAACCTGATGCATCTCCTGAGCTAGGCCCCAGGGCGTTCATGTCTGAGTTCTTTGAAGAAGAGGAGCATAAAAATAAAACCAGAAAGCAGTATTTTGTTAAACACCTATGTAAGCCCAAGAATCATGAGACTTGCACTCAACTGAATAAATATAAATCTGAAATTGTATATAAATCTGAAATATAAATCTGAAAAGCATTCTTCATTGTTCTACAGAGGTCACAGGGGAGATGTGGCTCTCTAGGAACTCCAGAGAAATCATGGGGTTCAGGTATCTTGACGACTCTAATTATGTTACCAGTAAGAATAGAAACAGAACTCAGCAGAAGAGAATGTATGTCTAACTAACACATTAATAATTAGAAGAGCAGGAGAATCGTAAGTAATAGAGGGGGAATGACAGGGGGGAACCCACCTATTTTTGTTGTATGGACTTGTGAGCAGGAGCGGGAGCATATTACAAACTGAGCTTCCTCTAGTTCTCTGCAAGTATGTGGGTCCCATTAAACGGTGAGGAGTTGGACAGGAACAAGACCAATACAATTCTACACCTGGTCGATTCCACTCAGCAGCCCTGTAAGATAAGCACTGCTCCCTATATCACCAAAAAGAAACAGACCTTTTAAAGGAATGTATTTGTAATAATGAGAGTGTTTACTCTTAAGTTTGTTGAGCCTGTAATTACTATGCTAGAAACACTCGTTGAAAAATTATTTTCACACTTCACATAAGAAATAGAAAACAAAAAATCACATATCATCTTACCAGACAGACGTATGCCCAAATTAACACTCTGGTGTATTTCTTTTTTGGGTTTATATCTTGTATTTATATATACATAATTGTAAAGGAGACAAGACATGTATACATAGCTTATTAAGTGCTTTATTAACTTCACATTTTTCCATGCAAATATATAAAATTCTACTGGTGACAGAAATTTAGATGCTGGCAACACAAGACCCACCTGACACATGGAAATAACAAAAGGTTCACAGCAAATGGATCAATAAAGGCATATTAGGAAAATGCAATGAAAACAGTGGGAATCACAGTATCAATCTCATGGAACGTGGTAGAAGTCAAGGCATAAGGCAAAATTCATCATGGTGGTCATGGTGATTGGAGAGCTCCCCCATAAGAATACGCAGACAATTCCTCAACTGTAGCTCCCTAAGTTTTCTCCTGATTTCTCTCATCTCCTCCATGAACATTTCCATATCATCTCCATCTCCACCCATCCCATCATTGATCTGCCTATTGGGTATGGCCCTTCGAAAATTGGGGGCAAGTCGGCGAGCCTGTCGTCTGTTATTTCCTGCAGGCTGGCGGCCTTCACCTCCTCCCAAAGGGTGGTCTTCCTCTCTATTCTGCATTGGCTGCTCCATTTCTTCGTTTTCCTGGTGGATATTGGCCATGATGAGATTTTTTTTTCTGGTTGTTTTTCTTTGAACACAAGTAAGACAAGGGCAAGGAGAGAGACTGAATGCTTGGTGCACTGACCAGCAGGTTTCAGAGCCCTGATACTTATCAAAAAGCTTTTTTTTTTCCTTTTAAATGTCATTTTCCCCCATCTTAGAAACTCCACACACACTCTAGTGGCCCTCCAATTTGAGCCCCTCCTTCCAATTCTCTCCTCTTCCTTCCCCCAAAGCCCACCATTTTTCCTTTTCCAGAGCTCTGCAGGCACCAAAATGGAGGACGGAAATGGGGTGGGAAGAGGCAAGGAAGGAGGGGAGGGAGAGGTGGGGTAGGGTCTCGAACTGGGCTTTCCACACGCGTCCCCTTCCACCCGCACAGACCTGGGCCTATCCTTGTCTCTCCTCCTCTTCCCTTTCCCGATTCTTGCTGCCACGAGCGCCGCCTGGCCCAGGGCCCCACAGATCTGCAGAGGTGGGAAGAGCCCAGCAGCACCAGCCCAGCGCTCAGCACTGCCTCGACCCCCTCCCGCGCCCTGACCCCTTCCTCCCTTCCTCTCCCCGCCCAAACCCCACGAGCCCAGGATCTCCACCCGTCTCCCGCTGGGCCGCCCCCTCCCACTCTCCCCGCCCCCCGCAGCTTTTAGGAGCAGGGTAATCTCCCTTCCCTCTTAGTTGCTCTGCCGCCCCTCCCCCTGGTACCCGAGCTGCCCCTGCATCCTCAAGACCGGGAGATCACTATCAGTGTGTCCAAGAATGCCGGGGCTTGGAGAAAGCTTCGGGCCCAGCCTCTCGATTCTCCTGCACCCACCGCCAGCTGGGCAAGGTGCTGCTGCTGCCTCGCCGCCTGGCGCGGGCCCTGGGGCCCTTACCTGCTCTGCTTTCCCCCTGCCAATGCTACCCTGCTGTGTGCAGGGCAGCGGGGAGCTGGTAGCCAGAGGAGAGTGAGGGCTGCACCGAAGGCTGCGTAGGTCTGCGGCTCGGGTCACGTGAGGAGTGCACGTCACTGGCGAGCTGCTCCCCTACTTCTGGCAGCCCTTGCTGCAAGAGCGCCCCACCCCCAGGCTTACGCGCTTGCTGTCCCCTTGCCGCCTGTTTGTAAGCTGTGCTCCTTTGCGCGCCGCCAGTTACTCCTCTTGATTCTTTCCAATGCGAGGGTTCACAAATGGAATCACCATCTTGAGGTTGTACTTGCTCCTTTTCTGATTGCTAGGTAGGGCATATATCACCCACCACTGCCCCTCCCACCTAGCGTAACTCAGAAATTATGAAGTTTTCACTCTAAAAAATACTTCATCCTGCAGCATAAAAAGGCTTGTTGTTTATGCTGATTTGTACCACACCGAAAATATTTTCTTTAGGTTCCACGTAATATAAACAACATCACTTTCAAACCATCCTATACTAGCCTATTTCAAAAGTTTGTTGTAAAAAGGAGGTATTGTTCCGGAATATAGTTAGCATTTTAAAAATAAAGAAAATCTGGGAGAAGTCCAGTTTTCACATCTTGGCCATTTTATGTAATTTTTTGGACTTTTTATTTTCCTATGTGATGTTATACGCTCTTTTGAAAGATTTTAAAAATTTTATTTTAGGAGCTGGGGATTTAGCTCAGCCGCAAAGCGCCTGCCTGGCAAGCGCAAAGTCGTGAGTTCGGTTCCCGGTACCGGAGTAAAAAAAAAAAAAAATTATTTTAGTTTATTAGTACATGTGTGTAGCACATAATGTTTACATTGTTTCTGGGAAGTTGGTCCATGTACATAATACAACCTAATTCCTTGTTTTTTAAAATCCCCTTTGCCTTCCCTCCCTTATTTGATTCCACAGTTACCAGAGAAACATTTTTATTCCCTGCTTTCCTTTCCAAAGCCAGGGCAGCATGGCAGAGGGGCGTGGTGGAGGAGAAACAGTCCGTGTCAGGGCCGGCAGAAAGCAGCAAAGCAGCAAGCCTTCCATTCTTTTTTTATTCCATTCAGGCTGCAAGCCTGTTGGCTTCTGCCACTTACACCCAGGGTGGACCTTCCCATTATCCATACCCAGGGCTATGCTAAACTGATCAGCGGGCTAATCCAGTATCACACACCTATTATCCAGTCATTCCCCAAAGCCCCACCAATGAGTGTATGAGGCTTCAGGGGACATCTAGACATAAGCCATAACATTATGATTAGCTGAGACTCAGCTATTTGTTACAAAAGTACTTTTTTAAATTAGACCTTCATTTGTCCAATTAAGTTAGATTGCAGTTTGTTATTTAAGCAGTCAAATAGAGCATCTTTAGGCCAAATTTAATTTAAAATCATACAGACTATTTTATTAATGATGATGGCTGGAAGGAAGCAGTTTACAAGGATGAGCTGTGGTATCAGACAAGTCTAGCCGCAAATCCACTCTGTGGCTTACCTGATACCTAACTTCAAGTGGTCACTTACCAAGGTCTCTGTGCTGCTTCTGTGAAACAGGGATTATTAGAAAACTATAACTGTACCTATCATGGTTCTATAAAGCCTTATACATAGTCAATGAAAGTCGACTCACTGGGGCTGGGGATTTAGCTCAGCGGCAAAAGCGCCTGCCTGGCAAACGCAAGGTCGTGAGTTCGGTTCCCGGTACCAGACAAAAACCAAAAAAAAAAAAAAAAAAAATTAAAGAAAGTCGACTCATTTACATCAGCGAATGGTTTCTAAGAGGATTTGACGTGTAGCTGAGTGTAATTCTTTCTTTATCCAAATCTACAGGACTTGTACAATCCACAAAAGCCAGAACAACACATCTGTTTTGTTCTACTTTGCATACTTTGTGTGTTATAGAGTTCTTTGTATCAAGCTGATGATTAGTAAACATTTGTTCAATGAAGGCACCCAGTACTGAAGCTAATTAGATACATTTCATTCTGGAGACTGTATTTAGAGCAATATAGACATGATTTTATGAAAATTAAGAATTAACTAAAAAGAAGTCCGTGAATGTATAGATGCCATAGTGACATAATCATTGCAAATGAAGTTTAGCAAGTGGAATTGTATTTCTCTTAGTGATGCATGCTTTGTAGTTGTCCTTTTGTCCCATGTTGGGTAAGTCTTTTGTTTGAAACCTCTAAATTTCTTGGATGAAAACATATATATGTAGTACACCTGTAATCCAGGACTTTGGGAAGCTCAGGTAGGAGGATTGCAAGTTGAAGTCCTGCCTAAGCAACTTAGATCCTGTCTCAAAAAATAAAATTGAGTGACTGGGGATTCCTAGGGATGTAGCTCAGGGATATAGGGATACATGCATTTTATGCTACATAAGATGCTGGTCATAGTGAAGTAATATTTTAAGGACAGGTTAAAATTTTTCTCAAAATGCTTTTATATTTACTAAAATGATGTAAAGATGTTATTTCAGATCTTTTATTGGCCTTGGAGTTTTCTGAGGAATTAGAGGTAGATGACACATGTTGAGAAAAAAGTTTTAAAATTTTCTAAAGCTAAGTGAGAAGGACAGCAGATTTTCGTTTAGGATGCATGTCTCCAAAAGGGCAGAGAGAGGGTAAGCTAATTTGATAGTTCTTAATATGAAGAGAAAGATAGTATAATACCAGGAAAAGAAAATGAATTCATATTTGGGAAAGTATAGTGTTTATGAAAAAACCCCTATCCCTTCTGGTCTCCATTCAGAATCTTGGATGGCCATGCTTGCTGAGTTCTCTTCTCCAAAGCCAAGAGATTGGGATCCTGAAAGAAATGTACATAAAGTTTAAGGATCTCTGTACGATTATAAGGATCACTTCTCATTCCTCTAGTGGATCTGATTTACTATTGAGTTTTTGAACTTCCTAGGTGGTACAGGAGCCTGGAAAGAAAACTGAAAAGATGATGTGGTAGTGTGGCTAAGGATAGAAAGAGTCAGGATTGTCCGCCTCCCAAAGTTCTCAATTGTGAAGAGGTATGGAATATAAATCTTGTTATGACTGTAAGATTTAAAGTTGGATCTGGAGAGAGGAAAGTTATTGAGATACAGGCTTACCAGAGATTGTTACAGAGTAAGACAAAAAGACCTATGTTTACAGGAATGCCATGTGATGGTCTTACTAGAAGCCACATGCAAGATATGGTGCAACCTTATAAATGCCATGAAAACCTAAGAGAGATGCTTGGGTGTGAGCCCTTGTCAATGAGTTCCATAGAAATCAAGCTTTAACATTAGTGATGATTACTTACATAGGACAATAATCTTACCCTAGATATCCAGATTAAAAATCTCTTTATCCCCCTCTTCCTCTAAAATCATTCAACCAGACACAGGGAAGGAGGAGGAATGTCAGATAACAGACCACTCTCTCCCACACTGTGGACTGTGCTTATTGTCATATTTTCCTCTCATTATACTCACCTAGGTGAATGTTAAGCTTTGGAGAAGGTAGTCTGAACCTTGGCATGCTCTATGGGTATGAGTCTCTCAGTTTCTACCTAGAGTGGTTCTCTGTGTATCTGGTGTGGTTTTCTCTTTTTCTTTAAAAATAAGTGCCTATGATGAACTGAAACTGGATATTAGGAATACAATCACTCTGACTTTCCCATAAGCTATGGCATTACAACTTTGATGCCAAGACTTGTAGTGTGAGAATGGGCCTAAATAAATTTTAAGAAGATCATGATTGTAAGAGTTTGGATCATTTGGCCGATAATATATTTAACTCAAGAGACATAGTCTGAAATTATTTTAAAAAAATCCATGCAGTAATATGTCTGAATGTGAGAGCAAAAATATTCAATACCTCATTATCTATTGAAAAGCAGGTGGATATTATTTTTCTTTTAATTCCAGGCACTGCAGAATGTATCTCAAGATATCAGAGACTCATAGCTACTCTTTTCTGTTCTTTACAACTCTGCTGGAAAAGTTTCTTTCCCCCATACACATAATCTTCTAAACTGCTTGACCTGAGCTGATCTATGTATGAACCATGAGAACGCCATTCACCCTTCTAGTTTCAGACCTATGCTAACACCATTTCTGCTTTCCCTTGAACTTTGAGGTGAGGTCAGAGGAATATCATAAAATCATGCAAAGGCGAGGGGTACAGCTCCATGGGAGAGTGCTTGCTTAGTTTGCATGAGCCCCTAGGTTTGATGTCCAGCACTACAAAAAGAGATAGAAAATTTACATGGTTAAGTATTGATGGGATCACTTTCCCTTGCCTTACTTTGGTTATTCCCATTTAGGTTCCATTGCTAATACACAAAGTTATAAAGGAAGCCAAATTATTCATACAAATTTAAATGACAGAACACAAACTGGAGAAAAATATTTAAACTACAGGTGCTGTGGGTTGAATTATGTCCCTAGAAAGATGTGTTGAAAACCTAACTCCCATGACCTGTGAATGTTACTTATTCTTGGAAATAAGGTCTTTTCAGATATAAACAGATTTAGATGATGTCACTAGGCAGAACTTTAATCCAACAAGACTGATGTCACTATAAGCAAAAGAAAACATAATGTAAAGGCAGAGGCAAAAATTGGAATCATACAGCTTTAAGCCAAAGAATGCCAAGGGCCAACAGCCACCACTAGATGCTAGGAAGAGGTAAAGAAAGATTTTACTTACAGTCTCAGAGGACGCACAGCTCTATGGATTTTAGAAATCTAGTGTCCAGAGCTATAAGAATAAATTTCTGTTGTTTTAAGCCACCCAGTAGGTGGTATTTTACTAAACAAGCCCTGCAAAACAAACAATACATGAATGAAAGAGAAAGATAGCATCCGTATATTTAAAAAACTCTTACAAGTTAATAACATGGGTGTATAAATAGAAAAATGGGAAAAGGACAAAAAGTAGTTACAAAAGAAGCAAATATGGCTAATAAAATATAATTTTTATTACTTTAATAAACAATAGTTGGGCATCTAGCATGTGCCAAGTACACTAAGTCCCTGATTTATGAACATTCGAGTTGTGAACTTTCACAGGTATACCGTGTAAGACTCACATTGTTGGCTTATGAAAGTATCTGACTTACAAACAGTTCTCTCAGACCAGAACTCATTTGTAAGTAGGGGACTTACTTTACTATTTTAGGTAATAGGGATACAGAAAGAAGCAACATAGACAGGGCCCCATCCTCATAGAACTTTCACTATACTGGGTACAAACAACAAAAAAACAAACAAGAGACCCAAGGAGTAAGATAATTTCAGATAGTGACTAAAAAAAATAGAGAACAGTGTGATAAAGTTACTGAGAAAACCTGTGGGCACACATTGCTACTATAGATTAAACAGCCTAAGCCTCTTGGAGGAAATAAATTTTGAAAGAGGACCTGGATGATGAGAAAGAGGAGGAGCTAAGAGAAAAGGGAGGAACATTGGAAGCAAGATTAATAAACATAAAACATCAGAGGTGAGAAGTAATGTAGTACTTTTTGGGGAATACAAAGACATCTTACTGACAAAGGCAGGCCTAGTAGCATATGAGATCAGAGAACTTGACAGGAATATTATCACATAAGGATATCTTTTAGCTCATTGCAAAAAGTTTGACTTTTTAAAAATGTGAATGGAAGCTGTTGGTGTGTTTCAAGTAGGAGGCTAAGAGAATAGGAATTGTTTTCATCAAAAATCATAGCAATCAGTTGGGTATGGTGGTGTATGAGTTGCACAGCAAATTCAAGGTTAACTTGGACAACATAGTGAGACCCTGTCTCAAAACGGCAAAGAGAAACCAAAAACAAAGAAATCTGAAATAAAATGAAATAAGGATTTAGAAGATTAGCAGTTCTTTGTGTGGGCGAGTGTGTGGGCAAATGTTCATTCTCATGCATGGTTGTTGAAATTTGAAATTGGTGGAAGTTATTGCCAAGATTTCTTGTAATTTGTATCATGTTTTAATATTATAGTGATTGATTCAGAGAAAACTATGAATGCCATGACTATGAAATGTCATGTTAGAATATTTTGTGTATCATAAATATGTTTGAATCTTTCAAAGTATATTTTCTTTTGCTTGGCCAGATAATATTGTTTTTATTTATTCTCTAAAGGTAGTATCATTTGGAACTAAATACATACAATATATTTTACATATATGCATAATAGATATTTTACTGTAAAAAAAAAACTATAGGAATTCCTAAGATTTCCTTGAACATGAAGCATTTAGATAGATCTGCTGGGCAAATTCACAACATTTTTTACCACTGTGCATTTCTTTTTTTTTTTTTGGTTTTTCTCTGGTACCGGGAACCGAACTCACGACCTTGCGCTTGCCAGGCAGGCGCTTTGCCACTGAGCTAAATCCCCAGCCCCCCCCCACTGTGCATTTCTAACAGAGGGTGAATGGAGTGTTTGGAGAAGTGGTCGACAGTTCTTGGGCTTAGAAATGTCCTAGCATCTGCCAAGTTCTGTTAGCTCAGGTGTTGCAACTACAAAGTTTAGAAATAACCTATACTGTAGGTGTGTGAAGCTGGGTGAGCAGGAATGTGGTTGAACTGGGGAATACATGCCCTATCCAAATGAGACAACTCCTTCTTACTTCTTGCTAGTTGTTATCATGAGTCAATCCAGGCCTATGGATGCCAAATATATTTTTTTCAGGAGGTATCAGTAATGCAGACATTTACGTGAAATTCATTCCTCAAAAACGAACTGCTAATTTAGTTTTTTGGTTTTTTTCTGGTACCGGGAATCGAACTCATGACCTTGTGCTTGCCAGGCAGACGTTGTGCCACTGAGCTAAAGCCCCACCCCTGAACAGCTAATTTAGAACTCCATATTCCTTTTGTTACTTTTTCTCATACATCACCAACTCTATTTGGCTGACTTGATTACACATTGGTTTCATGACAGTTTTGCGTCTGTGGCTATAACTTGCAACTTGACTTTTCTAATTATCTATTAATGCATAACAAACGACCCCAAAATTGGTGTAAACTATAACTGATATTTATGCTCACAGATTCTGAGTCAAAAGTCAGCACAAAGCAAGGGCTGCTCTTTTGTGCTGTACAATGACTGGGGTCTCAGAGATGACTCAGTTTAGAGGACCTTAAAAGTCTGTAGATGATGCAAATAGCTGGGCACTGGAACAGGTAAGACTGATATGGTTAATGGGCAGACATACCACGGGAATATCAATCAGATAGTCCACATGTAGCATATCCAAAATGGACATCTCAGGGTTTCAAAAGCAAATGTTTCATGTAAATAAGGTGCAAGCTATATGACATTTTATGATCTCGCCCTGGAAGTCAGTCACATAGCACCAGTACTACTGTACCCTATAGATTGAAACTTTGAAAGTCATCTTTACAAGATTCAAGTACAGTAAGTCCCTGACTTACGAATGAGTTCCATTCTGGGAGAATATTCTTAAGTTGCTTTCGTTCATAAGGTCGACAAAGTTGGGCTTGTAAACTTTTGACACAAATATACAATGTAAAGTACAAAAAACACACAAAATACTGTACACTACTGCACTGTACAGTAAGCACACAGCAGCACAACTGTGACAATGTCTGGCAGACACATGAGCTACTTCCATGATTTGTTTGCATCAATTAATGTTCATAATGTGAGGTCCATTCAGATCTGTGAAAGCTCACAAGCAGAATGTTCACAGCATTGGGAACTTGCTGCAGTAGGAAGATCTCACCTCTTGGGAGAAGCACCCAGTGATCTGCAGCCACCTTTTAAAACCATCATATCACTTCCTGGTGTGTGCCTTTTATCATCCCTTTGTTGACTTCAGCTAGATAAAATTATCAGTTAATGACATTTATTTGATTATAGTTGTTAGGTACAAAATAATTTTAAATGTGACCTAAAATAAAATGTTCACACCCTTGTCCTACTCATTATTATTCATACCTTGAGAATTTCTAAGAAAGTATTCTATAATTTTAGTGTGTTTGTTTAGAATTATTCACCTGTGTGTTGTTTGAATATTAATAGGCAAAGTCATTACAAAGGGTTAGAAATAAAATAAAGTGTGAGACTAAAGCAATCAATTGGTAGGCCTGTAGGACAACGGGTGTTATTGCCATGATTTATGTACCTTTGCCTAATTTTAAATTTATAGAGTAAGCCTTCGGGAAGAAACACAGCAGATGACTGTCATTGCCTACTTTGAGAATCTATATTTCTTCTGAAAAATTTGGAAGAAATGGATAGATTATTAGAAATGGCTAGATTACATGTGAACTACCAAAGCTAAATGAATAAGATATAAAAGTCCTAAATAAGCCTATATGAATCAGCAAATTTGAAGAAATAATAATAAAAAGCTACCAACAAAGAAAAGCCCAGGTTTTGATGAATTCACCTCTGAATTCTACAAGAACTTCAGAGAATATTTAAGGTCAATATTCCTCAAACTCTTTAATGAAATAGAAAGGGAAGGAGAACTTCCAAAGTCATTCCTGGAAGCAAGCATTACCCTGACTCCACAACCAGAAAATGGTCCAACCAAAAAAAAGAACTCCAGGTCAATTTCCCTAAAGAACATACATGCAAAAATCTTCAATAAGGTACTACCAAATAGAATGCAGCAAATCATCAAAAAGACCATAGACCATGAGCAAGTAAGATTCATTCCACAGATGGAGGAATGGTTCAACATATACAAATAAATAAATGTAATATTCCATATTAACAAAAGAAGGAAGAACACAAACCACATGATCACCTCAGCAGATGCAGAAAAAGCATTGGACAAAATCTCGCATCCATTCATGGTAAAAATCCTAAAGCAAATTGGAACAGAATATCTTTATTTCAATCTGATAAAATCCATCTGTGATAAACCAATTGCCAGTATCGTGCTAAATGGAGAAAAGCTGAAAGTTCCCCTATAAAATCAGGGAAAACACAAGGATGGCCACTATCATCACTTCTGTTCAATATAGTGCTCAAAGTTTAAGAGCAATTAGATAAGAGAAAGAAATAAAAGGGACATGGATAGGGATGGAAGAAGTTAAATTATTATTATTTGCAGATGGCATGATCTTCTATATAGCAGACCCCGAAAACTCCACCAAAAGACTCCTAGAACTAGTAGCCAAATTCAGTAGTATAGTATGATGTGAAGGCAGCACTCAAAAGTCAATAGATCTTCTGTACACCAATAAAAAACTCACTAATACAGAAACAATAAGTTTCACAAGAGCATCAGGAAAAAGGAAACACTAAAAAACTATAGTACTCTGAAAAAGGAGATAATAGAGGATATCAGAAAATGTGAAGATATACCCTGTTTCTGGATAAACAGAACTAATACAGTCAAAATGGCCATAATTCCAAAACTATTATGTAGATTTAGTGTAACCCCAATGAAAATACCAAAAATATTTCTTACAAATCTGGAGAAAGCATCTTAAAATCCATATAGAATCAGAAGAGACCTAGAATAGTAAAAGCAAATCTTGGCAACAAGGGCGAGGCAGGGATTGCCACAATTCCAGATTTCAAACCATACTAGAAACCTACAGTGACAAAAATAGCATAGTAATAGGCAAAAACCAGACTTGTGGATCAATGCAAAAAGGAAAAAAAAAAAAGAAGATACAGAAACAACTCCAGGCACACTCAGTTACTTTATCTTTTTTTTGGGGGGGGGGTTCTGGGAATTGAACTCAGGACCTTGTGCTTGCTAGGCTGGTGCTTGTGCTGATGAACCATATCCCCAGCCCAGCTACTTTATCTTTGACAAAGGGGCCAAAGCCCTTCACTGAAGGAAAGATTTCTTCTTTAACAAATGGTGCTGAGAAAGCTGGCTATCCACATGCCAAAGGTTGAGCCTAGATCCATATCTCTCACCATGCACTAAACTAAAATAAAAATGTATCAAATATCTAAATATTGGAACAGAAACAATCTACTGGAAGACTAAATAGGTAAAACGCTTGAAGACATAAGTGTAGGCAAAAACTTTCTCAACAACATCCTGATTGCACAGAAAAAAAACAAGAATCAACAAACTGAATCAAATCAAATTAAAAAGCTTCTGCACAGCATAGAAGAAACACCGATCAAGTGAGGAGATAACCTACAGAATGGGAAAAAATATTTACCAGGTACTCCTCAAAGGACTAATACCTACAATATATAAAGAACTCAAAAAAATTAGACTCTTCACATTTGAAGACTCAATTAAAAATTGGGCATGTATAATGAATAGACCTTTCTTAGATGAAGAAATACAATGACCAGTAAATACATGAAAAAATGTTCGCCGTCACTAGTTATTTGGGAAATGCAAATTAAAGCAACACTGAGGTTCTATCTCACTCCAGAAAGAATGGCTACCATCAAGAAATCAAACAACAGGGGCCTGGGGATTTAGCTCAGCGGCAAAGTGCCTGCCTGGCAAGTGCAAGGTTGTGAGTTCGGTTCCCAGTACCGGAGAAAAACAAAAACAAAAACAAAAACAAAAAAAGAAATCAAACAACAAACACTGGTGAGGCTGTGGGGAGAAAGGAACCCTTCTTCATTGTTGTGGGGAGAGTAAACTGATACAACCATTATGGTGCTATGGCAAAACAGAAACACTGAAACGACGCCCAGGATTTGGAGACAGATTTATTGTATGTCAATGGGCATTGTTTGGGATCATTCCCAAAATATCAGGCCTAAATCTCTGGTGGTCTAGGGCTTATATGGGATAAGCAAAGAGGAAGTATAGAAACAAAATAGCTTATCAGTTGAGGATTGGTTCTTACAATATGCATCATGGTTTTTTCCCTTCTCTTTTCCCACATCCCATGGTGACCAGCCATGTACCAGTGACCAGCTGTTTCAAAGAAACAAAAGTAGCAGGAACTGTAACTGGAACTATTACCTGGGAAACTAACAGACTGAAGTATACCGGCTGGGGGGGAGCACATCTTCTGCTGCAGTGGAACTCAGTATAGAGAGTTCACAAAAAAACTAAAAATAGAAATTCTATTTGGTTCTTCCCTCTCCAGGTATCATCCCCAAAAAGTTAAATGCATTATATTAGAGTGATACATGCATATTCTCGTTTATAGCACCAAAATTCATAACAGCTAAATCTTAGAAATAGTCTATGTGTCCATCAACCGATGAATAAAGAAAATGTGATATTTAATCACAATGGGGTACTATTGTATCCTAAAAGAAGATAAATTTGAGTCATTTGTAGAAAAAATGGATGCACTTTGAGACCATAATATTAAGAGAAGTAAATCGGAAACAGAAGCTTGAATATTACATGGTTTTTTTATAACCATGTAAACTTACTATACAACAAAGTACAAAAGACAGATAATAGGAAAAATGAGAAAAGTTATTATAATAGAGCGCAGGCAGCGTATTTCCAAATGTACCTTGACTTAGTTCAGTTGTCTTCCTTGCTTTATGCCTATTAGTATGGTTTATACTCTGCGTATATGATAATTAAATTTTTAAGATTTTCTGACATAAATAAATGAATCTGATACTGGCAAAATAAAAGGGAGGGAAGTAGAAAATAATTGAAATGTGTTATATTCATGTATCAATTTTCCATAATGAATGTAATCATTATGTGCTGTTATATAGTTTGTGTTTAGATGTCCCCCCAAAGCCTCATGCCTTTTAGGTCTGGCTTTATCAGAGGTAGCTGAGTCTAGAGTGTGTGATTTATTCTTAGTGTAATGCTGAAATTAAGGGTGCTGGGATTATGGGTGTGAGTACTGCACGCATCCTAAAGAAGGAAGCCTGCATACAATGTTTATATTATCACTTAGTTATTGTGGACTGATCAGGCCCACAGTCTCCCAAACGAGTGGACAGTGAAGGCTCAAATAAAAGAGACAAGTGATATGATTTATGGCTCCAGGAGGACCAAAACCTTCTAACAGAATTTGAGATTCTCTAGGGGCTAAGACAAAGAGCTTCTCTGGGCAGGGGAGAAAGGAGGGGGATACTGAAGAAAATGTGGGAATCTGACTGGGATCTTGGGATACAGTTCAAAAACTTCCCCAGGTAGTAAAGTATGCTAATTAGGAGACTGTTTTATCTCCAGGTTGACATTTATTGTCAACTGTAAGAGACTGCCTGCAGCTGCAGTCTCCTTTAAGTTTATTGGGGTTGCAGCCAGGCATCCTCATCTGTGGCCTTATCTTGTCCTTTGAGTCTTCAGGGCTTCACAGGCCACTACAGGCCTCTGCTGAGACCAGTGACTTATAGAGTTTCACTTACTACAAATCTGCTGCCCATCTCCAACCAAGGGGCCTAGGCCTTGGTCAGGCTCACAAGTAAACAAAAAAAGCCAGTTGGTTAATATTAAATCCTTCTCAGAGCTGCTTCATAGTGGTCTCCATCAGTAAGAGACAGAAAGAATCTCTCCCTCTCCCACTCCCTCTCCCTCCCCCTCTCCCTCTCCCTCTCTCGGTACTTTTGCTGTCTCCTGCTGCCATGAACAGTTGCCCCTCTGCCGTGTGCTGCCTTACCTTGGAGCCAGCCAATTATGGACTGAAACCTCTACAAACTGTGAGGTAAATAAACCTTTCCCCCTTTAATTTGGGGTGTCAGGTATTTTGTCTCAGTAATGAGAGAAAAGTAACTAAGACATACTGCAAAGATGTACTAAGAAAAGTCAAAAAATGGGGGGGGCACAAACATTCAGGTCACAGAACTTCATAATTATTCATCCACTAATTTTCTAGGTTTATACATATATAAAATCAAAGAAAATATACTAACACTTTATCTGTGATTGCCTGTAGCTCTTGTCATGATGGGTGACATTATATCACTTTGCAAGTCTTGCCCAGGTGCTTGATGTCTTAAACAAGGAATTGGGCTTAAATATTGCATAAGCCTAAATATTACACTCAAGAGTAGCAGCGAGATCAAGGATTTATTTGAAAGAGAATGGGTGAGATAGAGATAAGACACACAGAGTACAAATGGCCAAAAGAGAAGAGCGCATTGCAACCAGGGGGGATGGTGTTGAGGGTCTTAAGCCTTCGGATTTAGGGTGGGATTTAGGGTTTGGCCTGAGATATGACTCCTTCCAATGAGCAGCTTGACTCAGCCCTCTGCTGGGCTGTGGAATTTTTACTTTTGTGGCCCTTGGAGGAACTGTCATGGCATTCAAAGCCCACAAGGAGAAGGGTGTCAAATCTGTATAGTCAGTGACATTGTAATTAAGGCTGGGGTCTGCAAAACATTTCAGAAGACCACTACTGCATGCCCAGGGACTTATTCTGTATAAACTAAGTTATCTGATTTTGTTGTCCCATTATGTTTCGCCTTGGTTGTACTGGTCCTAGGCTAATGTTTAAATCAGAAGGTCGACTAGTCTCAGAAAGTGTGCTCCAAGGTGGGCCCTCCCTTTCCCCAGGTTGTTCCTTGGTTGCTATATACCTCAGCTCTAGTCCAGAAAGTGGGCTGTAAGGTGGGCCGACCCTCCCGTCTTTCACCAGCCTTTTCCTTAGATATATCCTGCTTCAATATGTCAAAATCATGCATCTTCTACTTTATAATTTTTCAAATATTCTTCAATAAATTCGGTAGATATGAAAATAAACAATAAATTACTATTAAGAAATACTAAAACTGATAATATTTTGATGCTGGCAGCACAGGTAATTTTTATGCATCTCTAGCTAAAATGTTAAAGATAAATGTCACTTATTCACACACACACACACACACACACACACACACACACACCTCTGTTTCCTTCTCCTCCTCGTTTGCTCATTAGACCCTGCCTCAGCACCTGAGTTCCTCATTTTGGGACTATAGTTTTTAACATGGCATTCAAGACTCCCAGGCATTATAGCATGATAGTATCCTGTGCCACATTTTATACTTAGAAACCTTTAAGGCAGGTATTGTGACTTGATACTTTTGCTCTTCCTTTATCCGTTCCCACTTGGTTGTTCTAATCTTTAAGATTAGGGATGTATTTCTGCTGCTATTTATCAGACACTGATCATTTTTATCTTCTAAATTTTCTCCAATGGTGGTAAAATCCTTTTGACTAGGAAAAAGAAAAAAAATTAACTATGTTTTAACAATTTAAGTTTTAAAATAGTGTGTACAACATTATCCTAATTTTCCTCTATATACTAGTGAAATAAAATAACACTAATATAACTGCAGATACCTATATGTATTATCTGTGTATATTAATCAATACATTTTATCCTCTCAACAATCTTACAGCCTAAGTGCTAAAATTGTCCCCCATTTTACGAGTAAGAGAATTGTAGGACAGTGAAGCTAAGCAGCAGTTAGGAAGTGGTAGAGCATTAATTAAAACTCTTATACTCTAGTTCTTAAGTGTATATTCTTAAGTCACTACTCAGTCTAATTGATTAATGAATTCCAAGTCTGTTTCTCATTCATCCTTTCGTACATTCAATACTTATTATCTGGCATTGTTGGAGCACATTTTTGCTAGGCACTGCCTGCACATACCCACTTTCAAACTCAGTTACCATATTTAGGAGTTCTGATTCTCAAGGCATAGCTCTTTCTAGTTAATTGAAATATAATAAATATAATTCAAAGTATTAAGTATTTATTGAGTGTTTAGTTTGCTATGGGCCAGCCAAGCCTCCAGAGATATAAAAAGAAGGAGAGAGATGTGACCTTCATATTCTCATAGAGCTCATGATTTAATGGGAGGAAACCAGAAATTGAGTGTGTGGTTAATGCTGAAGTGGCACTTGAGGTACAGGATAAGAATACCTAACCCAACTGCCAGTGTAGTCCTTCAAGAAGAAGTAAGGTGTAAGAGATTAATTTGTGATCTGACAACATTTTGAATAAACTCTGGACATCAAGTAGCCACAACAGCTGAACTAAAAAATCTTAGAAAGGAGGACATCTAGAACTGCTTCAGAAGGTGGTAAGAATGATGGGATAAGCATGTTCAAAATAAAGTGGCATATTTTGAGGGAAATTAATAGCAATGAGTCTTTTACTGTACTAATGTTTTGAGACAGAGTCTTACTATCTAGTTCAGGCTAGTCTCGAAATCACTGTATAGCCCAAACTGTCCTTAAACTCATGGAGATCCTTCTGCCTCAGCCTCATCAGTACTGGGATTATAGGCATGTGCCACCATGGCCTGCAGTAATAATGTTTTTAAATGTAAACATTCACAAGTAGTTTTAGATCATACTCCCAAAAAGGGTTGGCTCATGTAAATGAGATGAGGCCAGCTGTGTTTGTTGTTAATTAAGATATGTTATGTATATGCACCAACTCCCCACAAGGAATGTAGTCATTATCTACTAATAAAAGATTATAAAAAATAAAACTGGGATTCTGTCTTCCTATGGAGCCTTAGAGACAGAAGCCTTTTCCTTTCCCTGAGCTGGGAAAGATGCATATTTTCAATTGTAAGTGTTCTCCTCAGTAAACCCCCCACAGATGGTTGAGGCCTATCTAGCAAAGCGCAGTTTAAGTTTTAGGCAGGGAGAATGTGGGAACCAAGACAAGGAGTTTAAAGAGCAGAACGCCTTAAGGAATTTACCGGGATTTACTCACCACAGCATTGTTGTTACCCTTTATTACACACCAACTTATTACATACCAACTGGCATCACAAAATAAAAGAACATTATTACATACCCTGGCATCACAAAATAAAAGAAGTGAAAATGCAAAGCAAATTGATTAATTGGGATTCTCATTCACCACTGAGTAATCTCATGCAAAAATTTTCACTAGCAAACTGACAGGAGGATGTGTGTTTGAAAATCAGAACCAGATTCCATACATATTTATTATTCCAACATTATTACATACCAACTGTTTCAGAGCAATGATTAAGAGCCAGGGCTTTGACCTTAGGCAAGCATTCCATATAACAGCTGAATGAGCTTGGCTAAACCTCATGTTCTTGTTTTAATAAAATAATAAATTAATGATATAATACCTGAAAAGAGTCAGTTCATGGAAGGGAAAAAATTTGTATAAGTCCAAGAAATAAATTAACAGTTACAATGCAAAGATAATAAGATGACTCATTCCAAAATTTTTAAAAATATTACTTCCTAAACAACCAGAAGGCAGGAGGCCCAGTGAGATACCAGAGTTCCATTTTAAAAATCCCTCCTTGTAGCAAACTAAAGGAGCTCCATCTTGATACATATAAATACATAGATGTGTGTATTGTGTTGTTCTTCATTTTTCTTTTAACATTGCAAGGTGAACATGTAGTACACGAGTCTACCTCATTATTTTATTTTATTTTATTTTATTTATTTATTTTTTTGGTTTTTCTCCCGTACCGGGAACCGAACTCACGACCTTGTGCTTGCCAGACAGGCGCTTTTGCTGCTGAGCTAAATCCCCAGCCCCTACCTCATTATTTTAAATAGCTACTTTATCACAGTACACTGAAAATAATGAGGATGTGGCAAAAACTTTGAATAGACATTTCTCAAACTAAAGATATACAAATGTCCAATAAGTACATGAAACTGTGCTCCATACCTAAGTTATCCAGCAAGTGATGCAGCTGCTTGTGCTAAGGCTCTTGCAAAACGCTGATGTCTGAAAATCAAATAACTGGTTTTGGGTAGTGTCATGTGGGTGAAGATCCCGCTCCTCTGACCTTAATTCTACTTTGAATTTTCCTTAAAAGTAGAAGAAACCAACTTTTCTCTTAGCTTTTGCTTTTTACAGAGTCTGTGGTGAATATGTATGGAATCTGGTTCTGATTTTCAAGCACACATCCTCCTGTCAGTTTGCTAGTGAAAATTTTTGCATGAGATTACTCAGTGGTGAATGAGAATCCCAATTAATCAATTTGCTTTGCATTTTCACTTCTTTTATTTTGTGATGCCAGGGTAGCTATGTCTTCGTGTAGCTCTAAAGTTCCTCAGAGGTTGTTTAATCTTAAGACTTCTCATCGACACTAGGATTTATTAGAAAGAGAAAACTGTTATTGGGAGATGCAGTATGCCATGTGCCCTGAGCATCCCTTAGTGTTCTTATTGTATGCCAAGAATGTGATGCTCTGACCACCTTTTATCCTGGCAGTTCAATTTTATTGTGTATGCAGCAACCAGCCTTGAGGGATGGGTTAACATTTTCCCCTGGACACGCAGAAGGCTTGCTTCTGCTTACTGTGAAAACTGGAAGCTCCCCAACACAGGGTTTCTTTCCTATAATGTAAAGTATTGCATTTCAGGTATCCATCATGGGGTTTATGTCACCTTATGGAATTCAGGCATCAAAGGGAGTCAATACAAAGCAATATGAAGCTATGGCTACTGCTTATAGTGCAATGATGTCCTTACTACCTGATCTAGAAGTCTAGTGTGTTTTTCTGGTGTCCATTAAATGGCATAAGCTAGCTTGTTAACCTATCAATAGGGTAAAACCTCCAAGTCTGCAGTGCTCTTGACTTGTGTTTGCCGATATTATCTTTAATGCAGTTACGGTAGCAAAATGTTTCCTAACAACATGATTTTTGCCATATCTGTGATGTTTTTAAAATTGTATTCTACCTAATGTTGTTCTTAAACTTTTTTTTTTTTTTTGGTTTTTCTCCGGTACTGGGAACCGAACTCACGACCTTGCGCTTGCAAGGCAGGCGCTTTTGCCGCTGAGCTAAATCCCCAGCCCCGTTGTTCTTAAACTTACTTATATTATTGCCATAACTTTTTGAAAAGGAAATTTTGGAACACCACCTTCAATCTTAACTATCATTTTCTTTAAAGTGTAAATACATGTTAATGCACATTAAATTAATATGTAGACACTGCAATCCAAAATATTTGCATACCACCTATAATAGTCTCCCCCTACCATTGGGCCCTTCTACTTTAACCTCAAATTAACTCATTACATCCAGAGCAGTCATGTCCCAGACAATGACTACAATAACCAATGTTTCTATTTAGTACATTTTGAGGTATTATCTTGTGACTTGTAAAAAAAAATTCTCTTCAAACACCTCCTGAGAAGGAAAAATGGGGAAAAGGAACTCTAGTGCTTTGATCTACAGTAGGGACAGGAGTCCTCCTGCAGGCAACTCTATCCAGGAAATCCTGGCCCTCAGTCCTGAAGAGCCTGGAACCTGCTGCAGGCTGGAGCAGAGAAATCAAAGGCAGGCCCATGCTAGAGAGGAGTGTAGTTTGGGTGAGCCCCTTCCCATCCTAGCCAAGTGCCCCACTACTTAGTTCCAGGGAGCTGAATTTATCCTGCCTTGTAAAAAAGGCACAGTGAGTCTCTGGAATCTTTTCTCATTCCAGTTGGAATTCCAGGCCCACCAGCACCTGTCCTGATGATATACACTTGCAGAATGGTCTGTAGACATGAAAAGCTCCCAAAATATTATCACTGAAGAAAAGAACGCACAGCTAGCACACCTGACACAGCACTTTGATGTATTTCCAGCCAGGGATCTGAGTATCTCCAGACTGACTGAAGCCTCCCTTTAAAATTTGCACGAATCTAGAGGTACCTGTTGAACGAATAGAGAGGGCCTCCCACCACCAGTCTTCAGAACAAAAAAAAATCACTAACCCCAAAGAAATAGAAGTTAGGAAGACACAATGGCATCTTCAAGTCCAGAGGAACAATTTTGACTAAAGCATGTCTTTACTCAGACTTGTCGAATCAAACTCCCAGATGAACCCAGAATATCTATACTGCATGAAGGGAAAAGGGTAAAATCTAAAAACTGCCCAGGTATGTACCAGGTATGTATGAGACACCTTTGCCCGAGGAGCACTACGTAAGTGTCTATACAAAGTGAAGAAGCAGGCAACCTCCTCAATTATATAGAGGTCATTCTGGGGATTCAGGACACTGGAGTGTCCAAAGGAATATGCTAGGGTTTACTAGTTGAAAATTCAAGCACATCACAGCCACAGGGGCTTGCAATGTGCAGGATCTGGCAAAAGGCGAAGGAATACACAAAATACATGTTAGTGTCAAGGGATGGTAGATAGGATGCCGGGAGAGCACAGGACAGAATATAAAGGTGGCATTCACCTAACAGTTTCCTGGATTTGTTTTCAAGTACAGATGACAACTACTTTTTCCATAATTGCAAATAGCTGAAACAAATCTGTAGAGTTTGGACCATGCATGAGAAGATGGGGAGCAAACCCTGTTAAATAGCTTTCAATTATTTACTCAATACCCACAATGTGTCTGTGAGATTATGATGTTTATTTTACAGGTGAGAAAAGATGCAAAATTCATTCTAGCTAAATGGTTTGGTGGCACTTTGAATTTCACATTTGCTTGTAATATTAAGTAATATGTGCTTTAGCACTTTCAAAAATAAGCTACTTAGTATTGTTGGTTGCCCCCTTTTTAGTTATAAAACAGTTATTTTTTTAACAACAATAATGTGTGCTCATTTTAGGAATGTGGAAAATACAAACAAGCGGAAGAAAAATCATTCATAATCACACCACTGAGCCTGTACATTTTATCTTTCATCCTTCACAAGTTTTTATATGCATATATGTTATATACAAATGCATTTTTACCTTTCAAAAATAATATATTCACACACGACTGACTTAGTAATCTTTTTCTCATTTTTTATCATATCAGGAAACTTTTCTCTTTTACAAATGAGTAAAGTTCTCCTATTAAAAGACAGAAGGGAGGGAGGGAGGAGGGAAGGAAAGGGGATGAAAAAAGAATTGAGATGTGTGATGTTCAAGCACCAACTCCCCACAAGGAATATCGTCATTCTGCACTGAAAACATGTACTAAGAAAAAATTTTAAAAACATAAAGACTTGTAGATTGGTTCAAAATACAATAAACAGTGAGATGCAGATAACAAAAGATACCTCTAAAAGCACTAAAAATAACAGGCTAAAAGTAGAAAGATGAACAAAGATATATCAGGAAAATGGTAATAAAAAGGAAAGCTATATGGCAATGTTAATATCAAATAACACGGAAATCAAACTACATTAAATAGGGATAAGGATGGTTTCGATTAACCTTCCAACGCATCACGATCAGTTTGTTTCTTACGCGCCTTATCTCATCTATTTCATTGACTTCTCTAAACTTATCGTCATTGCTTAAATGTCTGTTGTGTATATCTTCCTTAAATTCCTCCAGCGATTGAATCAACCTCTCTCTAAAAGTTTCTTCTGCTTTTTCCTCTTCTTTGGGTTCTTTCTCCTCCTCTGGTTTTTCCTCAGTTTCTGGTTCTTCCTCACATTTTGGCTCATTCTCATTTTCTGTTTTTTCTTCCATTTTTTGGCAGGGTTTCATCGTTTGTCTGCTTCCCCTTCCTTCCTTCTTCTGTTCTTCTCTCCTGCGTACTCCCCTTTGAACGCAGTTACTTCTAGGAAGCAAGGAGGCAGTAAGTCAAAGGCTTGGTGAGTGTACAGGTGCTCTGCAGAGTTTTAAGCATTTGCTTTTTTGGATTCAGAACTCTCATCCCCAAATATTTTCCACTTGAGAAGCCCAGTCAGCACTCTGGGTCCCCTTGGCCCCAGCCCTCTTACCCCCACTTTCCACTGCCTCCCCTCTTCCTCCAGCCTTTTCCAAGGTCCCCCTTCCAGACTCCCAGCCCGCTCCAAACACCTCGTTCTCACAGATCCTAACACAGTGCCCTCCCACAGCAGAGTGGGCTGGCTGGAGGAGACAGGAAGGAAGTGGAAAAAAGAAGGGACTGTGAAGACCTTCACCCACGACCATGCCAGGAGCCTTCACAATGTCCCTCTCACTTACCTAGCACCAGTTGGGGCAGTTTCTAAGTCCTAATTGTTTTGCGTTGGGCGGTGCTAAGAAGAGATCTGCGGACAAACCAGAGAAAGGAGGGGGTGGGGGAAGCGCTTGATAGGCCGACTGGCGCAGAAACCAGGCGCTGTAGCTTTACTTTAGCTTTCTTCATTTCAGGTCTCGGTAACAGAAAGTTTCCCATCTTTTTTTCCTCCAGTTTTCGCCACAGTGTAAGTTAGCTCGTCTTTCTCATTAGACAGGGAGTGGGAAAAGCTGATTATTTCCGAACTATCTTTACTGAAGCTAGGTGTAGGGACAGGCTGGGTGTTGGGAGAGAAGCCTGAGATTATTTTTAAGCTATCAAAGTTTCCCTGTCCGCCTCTTGGGACCCCTCGTTCCTTTCCTAAAGGTTATTAATTCCTGCAGACCCAGAGGTAGAGAGTAGAAGGACGGACTTAACAGGGACACCCTCAAGTCTCCACCTTAGACCACCTCCGCACTAGAAGTCCCCAGGTAACATTCATACTGACACCAACCTGTAAAATTCTGATAAATTGACTCCTTTCACTGGCCTGGGGCACAGCCGCCTGCACTGCCGAAAGAAGCTGGTACCCACGCGGGATCAAGGACCAGACTAGTAGGATTTCTGCACACGTCGACTTGTGGTCACATGAGATCTACGTCATCAGTGAGCTCAGGTCCCCAATTTCCACTCCCACCAGAAGCGTAGCAGACGTGGGGTCGGCTCGCTACTCCCTCCCCGCACTTACATTTACAGTTGCCTCTGTCAGTCTTTTCTGTAGCTGCCAATCCCAGAAAGAAAAATATTATTTGCTGTTTTCTGATAACTAGGAAGGAGATACATCTTTTTCTAGACGTGTTGAATTTTTTTTTACTTCCTTCAAGGGATGTCTCTTCCTGTCTTTTCCCGGGATCATTAACTCCTGCGTTCATTGACCCTCCTCTAGCCTCCATTTCCGGTGCAATCTTGTCTTCAGCTGTTGTGGAGCTGGGTGGAATGGACAAGAGTTGTAAAAAAAGAATACCTTGAATCAAGAGGGAGATTTTTAAATTCTATTTTAACTATGTTCTAAACATTTCTATATGTTTTAAAAAATCAACTTCTTTTTCTTTGTAGTCAGAAAAGACATATATTACATGAATTAATATATTACAGTCCTTAAAATAGTACTTGGCATAAATTAGTAGTAGGTGCTTTAAAAGTACATGCTGTTATTTTAATTATATTATGATTTTGTTTAGGGGGAAAACGTTCAAAATGGAGGAAAATAATGTTTGACTCCAGAGCCATGGTGATGTGTTGCCAGGATGCCGGGCAGCCTGAAGAATAATCAGTTGATCAATTGTGAGGTGCATATTGTGAGCCCTAGTTTCCTGGTCTGGAAGAAGATAATATCAACGTACAACTCATATAACTGATTGTTGGTAAGTCTTTTTTTTTCAGTGCTAAGGAGCAAACTCAAGGCTTGGTGCATGCTGGTTTAACCCTCTACAATTCAGCTGTATCTCCCTTAAAGATAACATGTAGGGTATTTGGCTCACAGACAGTCTTCGACTAATATGGATTGCCTTTCAATCTTAATCTTTGGTAAAAGTCACAAATTTGAAAAGAACTGTGAGAGGCAATATTTAAAAAAATAAAACAAGAAAGCAGAAAAATATATTTTGTATGGTATAAGCTCTGATGGCCCTTTGTGAAGGAATATAAAGGGCTCAACGGACCTTATTCAAGGGAAAAAAACCCTTAACCCTTGTCATTTTATTTCACTTGATATCCGTTACATTCATATATCTTCTGGGAAGCGTATGCATTTGTGCAGTAGAAAACTCAATATATAATTCTTTGTGTCTGCTGGATAGAACACTGGTGTGAGATACAGGAGCTACTAGTCCCTGTTGTGGTTTTGGTGAGGTTTAGGTGTGATTCCCCCAAGGGTTTATGTATCAAAAGCTTGGTCCCTAGTGTGGTAATGTGGGAGGTGATAGAACTGTTAAGAGGTAAGGCCTGCTGGGAGGTCATTAGGATATTTAGAGCATCAGTTCCTCAAAAGGAATTGGTATAGTTCTCATGGTACACCCTGGTTAGTTTGCACAGAAGAGTTGTTATAAAGGAATGAGCCTGACTCCTGAATTGATCTACAGTTTTCTGTCTTGCCATGTGATCTAACCCTCTTGCAGGTACTCATGCTATGATACCATTCACCGTGCTGTATTGTAGACAGAAGACTCTTGCCAGAACAGTGTCAATGCTGATGCCATGCCCTTACAGAACTGTGAGATAAATAATGCCTTATCTTTACAAAGTACCCAGCCTCAGGTACTTTAGTATAGTAATAGAAAACGGTCTAGTACAGTCCCAATGCCAGATTTACAGCTGACTACATACCTTCAGAAATTTACTGTCCTATTGGCTTTACCTGCTAAAACAGTTGAGCCCAGACAAACATTCACAACCTTAAGAGAAGCATGAGATCTGTAAAACATTTGGATATACTGTCTCTCGGAAAGATTGAAAATCTTGAATGGCAGCTGTTTTTTGCTAGCTTCATAGAAATGATTTCAGAAACCCTTAGAATGTCTTGAAAAGAGAAATACACTTTGCTACCATTGTTAACTTTTGTACTTCCAATAGCCCTGCAAGGAAGCCTTGCTTCATTTCCATTTATATATGAAAAAAACTACATAAAGAATTTAGATCATATGCCTAAAGACATCACCACCTTAGACCTGAGCAGAGAGTGCCTCTGCCCAAGGCTCCACTTTTAAAGGATCAGCCCCTGGCCCTATCAATGCTGTCTCTCGCTGGTAGTGGTGAACCAACTGGGCAAAATGTGCCTAATTGGAATCTTCTCTCCTTCTAGACCACACAACACATGCCTAGGATCTTGTACCCTGCCTGTCATGGTTTGGGTGAGTGTCTCCCTGAGGTCTGTCTGTTATCCAGGGTGGCCACATTGGGAGGTTCTGTGGACCTTTAAGAAGTAGGACTTTGTAGGAGGTTTTTATTCATTTATTTATTTATTTATTACTTCTATTAATACATGTTTGCCATACATAATGATTACATTCACTGTAGGGAATTGGTACATATATATAGCACATTTAAATTATTTTTCTCTCCCCTCCACTTCTTTTATTTTTTTATAAGACTTTATAAAGTTAATTATAGTATAATAGTCACTGGTGGCATCCCAGTGAAGGGGTTTTGGGACCTTGGCCTCTTGGTCTTTCTCTTTGCTTCCTGCATTATAAGTGCTTTTGCTCTAGCACATGCTCCCATTATATTATGATGTACTGCCCTGGTCAGGGGCCCATCTGCTTGATTTTCTTTTTTTATTTTAATGAGAAAAGAACAAAAACAAATTAGCAAACACAAAGACATAAAGAAAACAACACAAAAACAGTAAAAATAATACAGAATTTCAAAGAAGGTGATAAGAAATTAGCAAGGTTTGTTGTATTACATATTGTTATTTTCAAATTGGTTACTCAGATAACCAGATATAGGCATGTAAGATTGATCAAGCAATTAAATATTAACTGTTCCTTTCAATAAACCAGTAGAAACTAGTAGCACAATTATCTTAGCTATATTGTGTATATATATATTTTCCTTTTCTTTCTTTCTTTTCTCTTTCCCCTCATCCCAGTTGTTCTTTCCTTTTGAGCAGTTTCTTTCCCTTTCAGAATAGCTATTGTACATTTTAGATTTTATTTACTCTTTCAGGTTCTTACACTAGCGAAACAATGTGATGTTTACATACAGATATGAGTCTGATTTATTTCACTTATGAGTGTGGTCTCTAGTTGCATCCATTTAGCTATAAATTCCTAGAGTTTATCTTTGTTTATAGCTGAGTAATATTCCATTATATAAAAATACCATATCTTTTTTATCCATTCCTCAGTTGATGGGCATTTGGGTTGTTTCCAAGATTTAGCTGTGACAAATTGTGCTGCTATAAACATAGGTGCTCATATATCACTGTGGTATGATGTTTCAGTTCTTCTGGAAAAATACCCAAAAGGGAAATACCTGGGTTGAATGGGACCTCTAATCGTAGTTTACTGAGGAATCTCCAGGCTGATTTCCACAGTGGTCGCAACAGTCTACACTTGCACCAGCAGTGGAGAAGGGTTCATTTTTCCCCACAACCCCTCCAGCTTTGGTCATTGGTTGATTTTTTGATGATAGTCATTCTTTCTGGTGTGAGATGAAATCTCAGTGTTGTTTTAATTTGCATTTCTC